>NW_020799092.1:80026913-80159156 GCF_003259725.1 Athene cunicularia
CTGTCAGGTCTTTTGGTGACTGCAAGATCATTGATGAAATGTAGTGATCTTCCATCCTAACGTGTCTGTCTCAAACCCTGCACCCCGTGATGGAGTTGTGGGGTTCACCTGCAAGTATCTGTCTTGCTGATTTTGTCCTTCTTGCTGACAATAACAGAAAAAAATTAAAGACATCTATCTTCAGCCTTATTCAATGACCACATAACACTGCTGTACAATAAAGTTGATTTAAATCTGTTCCTGTAGATCTGCTGCTTCAGTTAACTCTTTATCACAGTGCTTTCAGAGCTGCAGTGCCTGTAGGTCTCTGAGCATCCTCATTCTTTGACTACGCACAAACACTTCTTGACACCAAATATTTGGGAATTACCATCACTGCCATCTCGCAGATCGGTTACTATTGCTACAGACTTGGGGAGGAGGGGCTGGAGAGCTGCCAGTCAGAGAGGGACCTGGAGGTCTTGATTGCCAGCCGGCTGAATATGAGCCAGCAGTGTGCTCAGGTGGCCAAGAAGGCCAATGGCATCCTGGCTTGCATCAGGATTAGTGTGGCCAGCAGGGAGAGGGAAGTGATCTTGCCCCTGTACTTGGTGCTGGTGAGGCCGCACCTTGATTACTGTGTTCAGTTTTGGGCCCCTCACTACAAAAAGGACACAGGGTTACTCGAGCGTGTCCAGAGAAGGGCAACAAAGCTGGTCAAGGGTCTGGAACACATGTCCTATGAGGAGTGGCTGAGGGAACTGGGGTTGTTCAGTCTGGAGAAGAGGAGGCTGAGGGGAGATGTTATCACCCTCTACAGCTCCCTGAAAGGAGAGTGCTGAGAGCTGGGTTTGAGTCTCTTTAGCCTAGTAGAAAGCTATAGGACAAGAAGGAATGGCCTCAAGTTGCGCCAGGGAAAGTTCAGACTAGATATTTGGAAGCATTTCTTTCCAGAAAGGGGTGTTAGGTGTTGGAATGGGCTGCCCAGGGAGGTGGTGGAGTCCCCATCCCTGGAGGGGTTCAAGAGTAGGGTCGATTTAGAGCTTAAGGATATGCTGTAGGTGGGAACTGTGCTAGGCGAACAGTTGGACTAGATGATCTCCAGGGTCCTTTCCAACCTAGATGATTCTGTGAAATTCCGTGAAAGTCAACTCTTTTCCATCATCTAAGCTGTGGTGCTGAGTGTGGGCACATCACACTGTCCCCAGCCAGGGCAGAGGGAGGGAAAGCAACAGCGGTCAGATGGTAACACCAAAGGAGTTGGCTGGCATCATCAAAGGCAATGTGAAGCAAACATTCCCACAAGCCATAGCAGCGACACCCTGACAGATAGAGCACCCTTGGTATCTTGCACCTTTGAAGTGTGCTGCTGCTCTTGTATTGTGGTATTAGATCGCAGAAAGCCTGCAGGGATTTTTATTAAAGAAGATCCCCATAAAAAACTCTTTTTCTCACTGATGTTTTGTCTTAGTGAAAATGCAGGACAAGAAGGTGCCGGTCAAACAGCAGCGAGGCTCAGATTTCTAACACACAGGAGAGCAATGTGAAAAGCCCTTTCAGAAGCACCACTGACTCTCAGTAATGTCCTTCGAATATGTTGAATTGCAGACTGAGTATAGGTCATTCCAGTTTCTTGGCAGTAAACTCTGAGACTGTAAAGTAAGTGGGGTTTCTTGTTGCGTGCTTGGTTTTAGTATCACTGGGTCACACTTTCTCCTGTAAAATGGGGGATATGATGTTTGCCAGTGGTATATTTACTTTGTCAAAAGTGCTATAGAAATACAACTGTCATATTATCCTTTTCTTATATCCCTTCACAGTAAATTAAATTTGAGGCCAACAGGACTCTTCATCTGCTGAAACTTATGCCCCATTTTCTGCAAGGGAAGCCTTGAAATTGGGTGTCTGATGTCTCATTTCAGAAGGATTGCTTCCACTGCTGCTTTTCTTGAAAATACAAGAGTGCGTTGCTAGTACTGGGAGTTTTACTTACTTCGGTTCAAGTTTTTTGTTGTTTCTCTTGCCTGAAGCTGCTAGTTACACAAAACAGAAAATATCCAAGGCTGTATTCAGTAGGATGAAATACTTCTGTGAGCAGAGGAATTTAAGAAGTCTTATCTCCAGCGCATGTCATGCTTGGCTGTCTGTGTTTAGTAAGGTGGAGTTCTGATCTAAGGGTTTTTCCTGGGGTTGAGGCATCCATTATCTCTCCCTCCCACTTGAATTCACTGGAATAGATGAGCCAAGTGTTTCCACCTGCCTCTCAGTGCCAGCAGGAATCTGGGGCTTTCTTTTCTGTATAGCCACGTCTTTTCCCCCAAGCTGTAGGAACTTTCTGGCTCAGCTACCACCCAAGGCAAGTGTTGATGCTCAACAAATCCTCAAGTCATTACACAGACGCTGGTGGTCACCTAGACACAGGGAACTTCATGGAGCTGGGTTAAAATGAGAAGCTTGTGGATAGGATTTAAGAACTCCTTACAGGAGGGCTGAGGGAAAACAAGCATAATTAAACACAAGAGAGTCACGATGTGAGGGGTTTCTTTTACATCTCTTACACACCTCAGGTTTTCCATGGTTCTGAATGAAGATAAGGCTTAAAGATTTTAATTTCAACCAGCCAACGTGCAGCCTGCAGCCGCTCACCTGAACGAGATGAGGAGAGACAGGCTGAGGATTTGGAAGATAAATGAAGAAAGCTGGATGCCAGACATTAAACGGGAGGTTTGTCTTAGCCATAAGATGGAAGGCAGCGCTGGTGAGTCACAATTCGGCTTCCTAAGCCCCAAGTTTGGGCCATCTACAATAATGATGAAAAAAAAGATATTCTTCCTATATATATTGTCACTGCCAGAAAATATTCCATTTTTACAAAGGTATAGATGTGGTTTTCTGACAAGGCTATGGAGTGGTTTTAATTTAATGGTTGGACTAGATGATCTTCAAGGTCTTTTCCAACCTAGATGATTCTGTGTGTTTAAGCTCCTGGAAGATGAACACAGGCTCTGGGGCTCAAGCTTCACGTGACTCAGTAACTGTGTTAAGGTGTAACTAGATCAGAAAGCTGCTCTACCACCTTGCAATTTACTGTTTCCCAGGGAATGGGATCAATTAAAAAAACAAGCCGTGAGAAAAGATTATTCCTTGGGATCAGTTACGGGGTTTCTATCCCTTTTTTCTGACGTGCATCATTCTGGCCAGGTTTGAATCAGGTCAGCAATTGCATGAACAAACAGGTTCAGTTTCAGCTCTCTATATCATTATGGATTGCACAATTGCAAAACCAGCATTCCCTTAGTAAAGGTAAGTAAAATAAAGGGGAAAAAGTAAACTCCAATAATCTGATTTTTTTAACAGTTTACAGAAGAGCAGCTCATCTTTCACAGTGTTTTAACTGCATGGTGAAGAGAAACACCTCACACTTCTGCTCTGATTTCCTTCAGGGATTGCATTACCACAGGTTCTGTGGCTCTGACATTGGAAAAGCAGCAGTACTTTTCCACTTAGCTTAATCTTTGTTACTATTTTTTTCTGTGGCAGCGGTACACATTGCAACTTGGGAAATGTCAGGAGGCAAAAAACAATAAGAAAACATTTGAATCATATCTCTGCCTTGATTCCCAGCATTAAGCCAGGCAACTTCTTCTCCTGCCCCATGGGTTGCTTACGTCTTATTCACAAGCTGAGGCAGGAAGAATTGATGGCAGCTACGTGCTGGGAAGAGATACTGATTGTTGTCATGAAGGAAATCCAAAAAAACAACCTAAACCACCTTTTAGCTCAGACTTATATAACGGTAAATAAGAATAACAAGGTCATCCAGATGAGTGACTAACCACAGGGACAAATCCTGATGTTTCATCACACTTTTCTTCAGTTCTTATTCAGGCAGATTGGTAAAGCCTGATGAAGCTTCATAAGAAAACCAGAATTAAGTCTATTGCAATAAGTGGGGGCCTGGGAACTGATTTTTTGACCATGGTCTAATTTCAGCATAATGTGGCTTGGTGACAAGCTCTGTCAGAAGAGGAAATATACTTTATTAACCTGATATATGCCAACTGAATTATTCTTGCTTTATACAAGCAAAATTGCTCCTACAGTCTTAGATGGAAACTGTGGCCTTCACTTTGATCCCATTTACACTGATGCAAGTCAAATGTAATTTCATTACAACCAATACAAACATATTACAGACAAGGCATTACACCTGTAAGATATTGGTGTGAGCTGAACCCTTTTCTCTAACATTTCTAATAATGTTTGAAAAGAAATAACAAAATAATATGTGGGCTTTAAAATGTTAAAACTGTGGATAAGAGACCTGTATGCGCAATAGCAATGAGCATTGGTAAATCTGTTAGATTTCAGAATCCACAACCTTCACTTATCAAAACCACCAGTGGATAAACTGTGGAATGGGATTGCCAGTAAAACTACCTTTGGAAAGGGGAAAAGTATTCCCCTAGTATCACAAAAGTCATATGGGGAAAGGAGTTTGCCAGTGGAGTTTGTAAAGGCCTCCCACAGCGAGTAAGCCATATTTGCAAAAAAAACCTGCTCTGCGTGTGCCTGTTTAGCCTTATTTCTGGCATAGTTCTCTGCCACTGCGGTGGTCCCTTGGGCAACTGGCCCAGCGGATGAGAAACGGCAGAGTACGTGCGCGCCTCCGCACAGAGCCCTTTCTTTTTGTTATGGAGGATGGGGAGGAGGAGTGAAACCATCTGTGCTTCCAAGTCCCTTCTGGATTGGGGGGATCCTTGACCGAGCCTCTCTAGTATTTACAGACAAGTTGTGACAGTGATTAATGTATCATCAAGAAAATTTTTTGGTCAATTTGGACTTTTTTTTGTTTGAGTGGTCAAGAAACCATATATTTTTCTAGATATACCTCATCGTACTAAAACTCCATGGGAATGAAATATGGAAAGGAAGAGTACATTTCTGTCTCCTGATTTCCAATCCATCAGTTTGCAGACTGAAATTCTTTCTTGCAAGCTGTGTGAGGAGAAAATGCAGTTCTTACAACTCTTCATCCTCTCTGTATCATATATTATATATATTATGAATACATATATATATTATAAAGAAAGACCTCAGTTTTCATGTGCCACATCAGCCTGCACTACGTTAAAAATCTTCTGTTTATAGAAAACAGAAATTCAGACCTATAGCTCTGTTTGAGTTGGGAGTGAAAGGAAAGGGCTTGTAAATGAAGCAAGGCAGTGGTTTAGCAATTAGAGCCCAGGATTGAAAGTCAGTGAGGTTACAGTTCTGGAGATTCGCTGTTGTTTGTTCCGATGAAGTTCCTCCTAAATGAGGTGATTATTGTAGCTGTCAGGAATGAAAAGGTAGGACACATTGATTTCATCCCCACTGCAATCTCCAGGACGTGCCAGTACAGAGCAGTCAATATGAATTGCCAATTAACAAAAAAACAATATTGGCAAGTTGGCAGTTTGAGAAAAAAACTCCCTCCAGCCAATGCATAAAACTCCTGCCATTCAAAGCTCCATCCTCGAGCAAAGGCATTAGCAAACCTGTCCAGAAAATCAGCAAAGATGAGCTTTTTTGGCGTAGCTGAATAGCAAATTGTAGAGCTCAGGGCTTGTCTGCAGAGGGGAAACGTAGCAGAACAGCAATATAGGAACACACTTCAAGTGCACACCCTGTCTGGAGATAAAAATCACTTTGGGGTAATTATTCTGTTCTGAAAAAACATTTGTTATTCAGGAATAAAGTATCTTTTATTTCAGAATTAAAGTGCCCATGTTCTTATTCTGCCATTCTACTAATGATAATAGATACAGCTGTTGAGTATAATTGAGATTCTTCCACAATAGCTACTGTGAAAATCTTCCCCTTGTAAATAAGCCCTCGAAATACCATGCTTCCAATTACCTTATATTTCAACTGCAGTTCATATAAATGGATACCGTTGACTTACCTACAAATTTCATGCAGTTAAAATCGTTAATGTGAAGCTTTGGGCTGAAGAAACAACTCCAGAATAGCAGCCAGAAGTGTCTTTGACATGATAGAGTGCACCTGGTCTAACAAACACCCAGCAGCAATTAGTACCTGACTGTTACTGCACTTGCGAAGGAATCCCTGCCTCTGCAATAACAAACCCAGGTCTTGCGTGGTGCTTTTAACACCAGCTCTCGAAGGACTTGACCAGAGAGGTATCATTATCCCTCATCAGCAAATGGGAAAAGCGAGGCAGCTGTTGTAGGATGATTTAACGTTACCCAGCAAAGCTGATGAAAAACATCCGTTTGTTTTCAACACGGCAGCATACACCTTTCCTTTTCTAAAGGAGATGATCCTGTGGCAAGAGATTGAGCATATCGATTGTAAAACAAGGACCGTGGGCATGTAGGTTGGTCTTCAGTCAGCACTGGGTGTTGGAGATCTGCCATTTCCCAGCCAGTTTGTGAACTGGCTCCAATGGGTCATCTCCAGCTGTCCCAAAACCACAGTTCAAATGCAAAATGTTAACTAGCTCAGGTTTACTTTTGGAGCTGACTTCCAAGATCACCCAGGTTGTTTCAGTTTGGGTCACCTCACTGCCTTCCTGGTGAAACCTGTGGAAAACTATATTTAAAAGCATCATAATTTAAAGATGTTACATTACGTGATGCTTCAGCAGCCCCTCGTAGATTTACTTGCGATCAGAATCCACCTTGAGGCTGGGGCACACAGATAATCATTAGCTTCAGCTAGTTTGGAGAACACATTACTCTAAGACACTAGTGAAATTTGGACATTTAAAAGCATATAAATGCTTAAACCCCTTTGCTGTTCAGTCTGGTGATGGGCTGGGAGCATGTCTGGCTTGGCCTGGCTCCGGGTGAGCGGTTTTGGTCCCTCACACCCCTTTTTCTGCAGCTTCCAGAGCGAATGATGACTTCTGGGCACAGTCCTCTTTGCAGATCTCTGCTCGGTTGATTCTCAACCAGTTTTAACCGCTTTTCGAAGGGGGCCTTGTACCCCCGACAGCCCATTTCAGCCAACTCCAGGCTGAGACTGGCGCAGGCCGGAGCCGCCTCCATAAAAACTACGACTCCCAGAGTGCTCCGCGGCGCTGCCTCACGCCGCACAGCAGCTGATGCCGGTAGCCCCGCCCTCCCCCGCCTTCTATTGGTTCAGCTGCCCGCCTTTTCTCTTCTGATTGGCTGCGCCGCGCCAGCAGGGGTGGCTGCCCCTGTGTTTGAAGGGGGGCGCAAGATGGCGGCGGGTGAGGCGGCGGGGCGCTACCGGAGCAGCATGAGCAAGAGCAAGGACCCCTCGGGGCTGCTCATCTCTGTGATCAGGTAGGGGCGGCGCGGCCCCGCTCCGCAGCCTCCGTCCCGCCTGCAGGGCTGCCCCTGGGCGCCACCCAGGGGTGTGTGGGGACCTTCCCGGGCTGGGCCTCCAGAGCCTCGGGTCCTTCCAGGGCCCTGGCCGCGGTGGGGAGGCCTCAGTGCTGGAGCAGGCTTGAGGGCTGTCCCGCCGTCTTCCCACCCTGCCCGGCTCACCGCATCTGTTCCTCTTACTTTGCCATATCCCGGGGTCAGAGGAGTAAGCCCTGCATTTGACACTAGCGTAATGTCATATAGGGAGGGTCAAAGCACCATCTTCTTACAGGCTCTATAGTTGACCCCCATCCACAAACACACAGCAGCGCTGAGCAAAATATGGCTGGTTGGAAAAGCTGTAGAACTAGGAAGTCCTGTGGGCAGACTCCATCGTGTTTTAGGATGCAAAAGTGGGAAAAGTGCTGCTTCTGAGCCTGTCTTGTAGGGTATGGGAACAATTGTGTCTAGTCATGTTTAGGCCGTTGGGTTTTGTCTGTCCTTATTCCTGAATGCTCCTCTGCTAGAGGGTGATCCTGTGATATACTTGGAGCCAAGCAAGCACCTGAATTCACTTCACTGGTTTCTCTCTGCCACCTTCAACTGCTTGTAAATCTGTTCTATGCTGCTTATAACCAGCGGGTTGGCAGTTGATTTCCCACACTGAAATTTAAATGTTGGCCTTATGCACCCCCTGTAAAGCGGGTGTGGGCAGCAGGTAGTCACACTCGTATGATATTGTGAGTTGTAATGAGCTTTTGAACTTTGGTTTCTTCTTCCATGTCTTTGCCAGAAACTATCATCATCCTGTTACGTTGGAAGAGTTACTGTAGCAATAGTTCTGTATCTAGGATGCGTTATGATTTTAAAATCTTCTATGAATGATAATGTTTAGGACAAGATTTGGTTCTTTTTCATTACTTTGAAAATTGGTCTTTCAGATCTTGCAAAAACTTTAGGTAAATGGTGGCTCTGAAAAAAAGCAGCTGCCTCACAGAACTGCTTAGCCTTTCCAGGGTGGTGACTGTGGTCTCGGAATTGTATGGTAATAGGTAACAAAGAATCACTGAACAATGAATGAAAGGTGGTGCTTAACAGCCTGTGGTGCCCGACTTTCCCATTTCAAGTATATGTGGTTCATTAGTTTTATAAGAAAAACTTATAAACCCAGAGTTATTTATGTGGGGAGTTACCTGTATATATGTATGCAGATGGAGAAAAGTATATATGGGTCTGACCTCGTATAACCATGGGGTATGACAGTGGGAGTAGTGTACTTTGGTAACTTTTTATTTTGTATATAACAAATGTTGAAAGGGAGCAAGATAGGAAGCTAATACCCAAATACATGGCTATTAAAATGGGTAATGTTCCTGCAGATTTTATATCCAGGCCTACACACACTCATGGATGCAATTAATGAGTTTGCATGGACCGTTTGCATAATCAATACATGATTAGTTGTGATAACCTGAAAAAAATCAGGCTTCTTACCTGGATCTTGAGTTTTTTTGCTGGGCACTTGAACCTTGTATTTGGGACAAGGATAATTAATGTGGATTTAAAGTGTGTTGCCCGTAGTGTTTCTTTGTCAGCCTCAAATCGGAATAAGTTGGAGAGTCAAACAGGGTAAGTTGTAGCCAGATAACCTAAATTTAGAGAAAATACAGTATTTTGTAGACAGTGGAAGAATGAATAATATACGTGCATTGATTGCTGTGGCATTTCTTGTAGTAATTTACTTTTTTTTTTTCATGTTTCTTATAATTTCCAAGAGTACTTTAAGGGCCTCCTTTTGTATCTCTATTTTAATAAATCTGAATTTGTTATTTCATTTATAATATAGAATGAGTGTGAGTGGATGTTACTGTGTTCTCCAAATAAGAAATCATGTTCGTTTAATAATCTTTGGCTTACAGGCACTGATACCTTGGCTAGTTTAGGTCCAGTGTTTAGACACAACATTGAAGTTATCAACTTTTATGAAATTAAAATTATTCAACAGAACAGTCTGATAACTAAACCTCCAGAATTTAATTAGAACTTGGTTTGGATGTAGAGATTCTTTGCAGAGCTTGAAGTGTCATGTTGAGCCAGACCATGAAAACCTGAAAGTAGAACTGATTGCAAAGGAAGGAAAAAGTGTTGTGTTAATAATACGTTTCTTAGGGTTAGCCAAGTACAAAAAGCAAATGGTGTGGAAAAGAATTTAAATCACTTTCTTCTGAATGTTGTTTTTATATAGTAGCTCAGATGCGGGTGAACTTGCTAAGCAACAGGTGAAATTTTCTGCTGTTTTGTATGCTCATAAAATACTGTTGCAAACCAATTTAGACCTGGGTGGGTGAAATGTATCTTTCTTATAGCTTTACTCAGCTTCAGAAAAATACTGCGAATCTTTAACAGTAAGCTATTGGTTTGAAATGTAGCAAAGTTTTCTTTTCTTGATAGCTTTATTTCCAAAACGTTTATGTGTAGAGTCTTCTGCCAGTCCTTGTGGTTTTACGCTTGTATTTCCCTGTTTGTTTAAAACGCTGTTTGTTTTTCTCTTGTTGCTGTGAAAGGCCCATAAAAGGAAACCAGATATGAAAATTAGCAAAACTTTGACTATATTCTGCTGCTCTGAATAAACCAACCCAGAGGAGCTTCTTCAACTATTATGGTATTTTAGTCGATTATAGCAAAGATGGTTATGTCTTTCAAAAAGGAACATTGTTTAAGTCTGTAAAATCTATTTAGTGTGATTATCTATAAAATGCTTTGAAATGTGAAGCTGAAAGGCCTTTTAAAAATATAAAAGATTTTATTAATGAAGGGGTAATTTTTGATATTTACTCAAGCTCAGCAGCTCTCTGTTGCAAGAGACTGAATAATTTACTTTCCTCTAATGCTAGATTTAGGGATTCTTGTACTCATTTCATTGGTCTTCCCAGGAGAAAAAGGGTCTTGCTTTCAGGAAGAGTATTTGGGACCAGATCCTTGACAAAATTTAACGTATTACAGCAGCACTGAAATCAACTAAGAAACGGTATTTTATGGGAGCTGGGGCTAAAATCAGGTTGCTGCTGCTTCAGGAAAGATAGTTGCATAAATGTCAGCGTAGGTTTCATCACTGTTGTTCATCGCAGTCTTGGTGGAGTTTGGAAGTTTTGGGTTGTCCCTGGTCTCTCTGGTGTTGCTTTTCACTAGCTCTGAGATGAAGGAAGACCCAACAGGAAAGACTGTCCCACTTCTGATCTCTTTTCTGTCCCTGTGAAGTGTCCCTTTTTCCTGTTGTCTTGGGGAACACATTTATTCTTTGGGAGTTGTTTCCTATAGGAGGATTCATGTACTGACATGGACTGGTTGTCCAGTTGGTGCCGAGAGTAGAGAATAAAGGCAGCCTCCAGTATGGACTAATTTGGAAGAAGTTGTTTCCTGAGCAGAAGATGTGTTGCAGTACAAATCTGGAAAGAAAATCCTAGTGTTTGAGCTGAACCGGGACCTGCTGGGTGCTGATAACCCCTCTAAGGTCGTCTGGCTCAGAGGGGTGATTTCTGGCTCCCAAGCTGCGTGGGGCAGGTGTCTGGTGCCTGTGCTGCCCCATAGCCCCAACTCGGGCAGACTGACCATGTCCCCACAGCAAAACACCCAGCTCGGGCCTCCTCTTGGGATCCTTGTGGTATCTCATTGGTTCCAAAACCTTTATATATCTATGAACAACAGTTCAGATTGTTTGCCAACATCAAACCTGCCTTGCTCCACACAGGCAGTGTTACCAAAAAATCATAACTAAGAGAACTCTCTAAACTAAATGATAGTTTAGAAAGCCAGCATTGGTTTATTGCAGCACTGGGTGCATGGGGGATTTCTCCTCCTAATGTACATACCAGTGGGACTTTCTGTGCTTTATTGATATGCAAAACTTGCAGAATTAGTAATTTTCCAAGTCCATCCTCTCTATGATGATTGGTTGGTAATTTACATGCAATTATCATACTGCTGACACTACTACTATGCATGCTCAGGGGAAGAGTCTTCACCTGGGCAAGGATCTTCTTGAACTGTAGGTGAGATTTTTGGTATTATAATGTGGCTAGTTCAGCTAAGGACACATAGATCTTGTGTTTGTTTGCTGGTTTGGCAACATACCCTCATCAAGGGCTAATGGCTCTGGGATTTCCTTGGTCAAAGTCAGTTGCCCTTCTGATTAGGGATGCCTTTGGTTTTAACATAGACCAAGAATATCTTTCTTGACCTGAGCATGATATACTGTTCTAAAACTTTAACCTTCAGCAGTAGGGTGTTTTATACTCAGTTTTATTGCCAGAGAAGGATCTGGGGGCATTGATTGCCAGCTGGCTGAACGGGAGCCAGCAGTGTGCCCAGGGGTCCAAGAAGGCCAATAGCATCCTGGCTTGTGTCAGGAAAGGGATCTGAGCCCTGGGCTGGGCACTGGTGAGGCCGCCCCTTGCTGAGTGGGTTCAGTTTTGGGCCCCTCACCCCAAAAAGGCCATTGAATGACTCGAGCGTGGCCAGAGAAGGGCAACGGAGCTGGGGCAGGGTCTGGAGCACAGGTCTGCTGGGGAGCGGCTGGGGGAACTGGGGGGGTTCAGTCTGGAGCAGAGGAGGCTGAGGGGAGACCTCCTGGCCCTCGGCAGCTCCCTGCCAGGAGGGGGCAGAGAGGGGGGATGAGTCTCTGGAGCCAAGGAGCCAGCGCCAGGCCCCGAGGGAATGGCCTCAAGCTGCCCAGGGCAGGGTCAGGCTGGCTCTGAGGAAGGATTTCTGTGCAGAAGGGGCTGTTGGGCGTTGGAATGGGCTGCCCAGGGCAGGGGGGAGTCCCCGGGATCCCTGGAGGGGTTGAAGAGTCGGTCTGAGCCAGCACTGAGGGATCTGGGGGAGTTGGGAACGGTCAGGGGGGATGGTCATGCTTGGACTGGAAGAGCTTCAGGGGCTTTTCCAACCCAGACGATTCTGGGATTCTGTTGTGTTTCCTGCCCAGCGTTACAGGAGTATGAGGGAACCACCCCTCCTGGTATATTCAAAATGTGTGTTTGGTGGATGGAGTAGTACCCGGTGTCTGTTCTGTCCTGCCTGTTGGAACACTGTCAGGAGAGAACACTGTGCAGCACTGCCCCAGGAAAGGACTGAGCCATTCAAAAAGAGTCAGGAGCTACCGGCAGAGCTGAGTTACAAGGTATTGTAGTCATATCCTCAGCAGTGTGCTGTTGGGTTACACCGCATTCTTGGGCACAGCTTCCCTCTTTTGTCTCCTAAAGGAGAAACAGAGGGTTTGTTCGTAACAATAAATCTTTTAGAAGTAAAGAGTTTTTGGGAAGCTTAATGAATGTTTATAAAGTCAGCTATTAAAATCCCCACCTTTGTTGGGGCTCAAGGGAGCTTTCCTTCTTTTCCCTGTGCCTTCAGGGGGTATGAGAGTATCTTCAATTTGCCCTTGTCCTCACATCGCTGAGAAGAAATGACCATTATTGGCTACAAGAAGACAAAGCTCCTGGGATTGTAACTTCTAGAGTAGGAAATTGGATATCAGGGCTTTACAGCTTCTGGTCTTGTGCATCTGGTGGGTGGGCGAAAGCACAGCACTTGCACTCGTGCCTCAGCACACCCACTTTCAAAACGTGCTAATTCCTTCATGTATGAGAAGGATCCCTCAAGTTCCTTAAATAAAAGGTACTTTGTAAGGTCAAAATGTTGTCACAGGAGATCGGGAGCTTTTGTTGTAGAAGTGTAACACTGATCGCATGGGCTTTTAAAAAAATAAAATGTTTTTTAAAAAAATAGTGCAAAGAATGGAGAAAATTCATTTACTGGAGGACAACTCTGTGAATATATATATATATATTTTCTTTCAGAGGACAAACACGTGTGTGTATATTGATTTTTCTTAACCTTTTGTTTTGTTGGTAGCTGTTTGAAGCAGCTTTTGTACTCTGAAACAAGCAACCTGGCATTTAGCAAATGCTATTTTTTTGAGAGATCTTGTCAGATTTTTAATTGGTGAATGTGTCTGCCTTTTATTTATTGTTAGGCGTTTTTCTTTCCAATTAAAGGTTGCTATTTTTTAAAACTGGCCTTTAATAGCCGCTTTAATTGGGAGAAAACAAACTTTAGCAGTGACTCTGTAAGACCTCCGTGAAATCTTTGTGCTAGTCTTTCACACAGGCAAACACATACGGCAGATGTCAAGGAGAACTAAAAGTGAGGCAAGATATAGTGCTTTTCTTACTTTCATTTCTGCAAAAGTTGAAATTACAGGCAAAAAGCCTTGAACACATTTTATTTTTTACAAGTGGGATTCTTTTTCTTTTTTAATGCTTTTTGGCCACTATTTTCATTACATTTACGGTGAACTTTGTTGAATGGATTCTTACTAATGACCTGGTGTTTTGTTTTCTCTTTCTGGCTAAAGCCATAGAACTGATATCCTAGTTTGTGATGTAGAGTGAGAAAGATGGATGTATAGCTGTTGCCCTTGTTGTTACATTTGGGAAATAGCTGCTACAAGAAATAAAGCTGAGTTACTCTGATCTGTATGCACTGTAATGGTCTCTTAAAACCACTTTTATTGCTAATGGTGTTTTCCAGTGTTATAAAGGTAGCGGTTTTTCTGTAAGACAAGTAGCTCAGAAATTCATTGAGAATAAATTGTATATGGCAGAGTATGGTTTTAAAAAATAAATTTTCCTGAAATGATCTAGAGGCACTTGTATAAAATGTATGCATGTGTGGCAAGTGTTGGGTTGTAGCTTGATAGAGATACTTGATTGCATTTAATAGCAACAAAAGCTGAGGGTGCATGTGTGAATATGCAGCCATATGGGGAAGGACAATATGTGTGACCATGCCTTGTTGAAAGCTCAAGGTACTTTATTTTTCAGCTCTTATTTTAGCTTTAGACAACGCGCTGTGCAGAGCTGGCGTTCAGCCCACGCTTACAAAACTAGGAAGCTGTAATAGTTGGTTTTGTTAGTAAATGATTACAAGTCCTGTGGTTTCAACTCTTTCGACGATGTTGCCTCCAACAGCTCTTCCTTCCAGTGCAGTATTGAAACCTTCAGGTTAATAAGGAAATTTCCAAAGCCTCTTGGGGATTCAAGCAGGGCTGCTGCTCTGATGCGGTGGGATATCAAGGCTGGGCTCGTAGCACAGGGTGGCCAGTGGCTCCTTAAATACTCTTCGTCTTGTAATCATCCAGGTGGCACACGTAAGTAGCATGGTCCAATCTCTGCTCTTGCAGATTTGAGAACACTGAGCCTTAGGACATGGGTTTTCTCCTGGGAATGTGACAATTCATGCAATAGCTGTGTTGGCTTTTCGGATCAAAAGTTAATTACAGAAAAAAGGTAGAGAGTTGGTACCTGTGGTCTCCTGTACACGGAGATAGTCCTGGAAGGGTTCCTCACACAGTTGGGGGGTAGAACTGGCATCTCATGGGGCTGTCTGCTGCCTGTATCCCTTTTCCAGGCTGGAAAATGCTGTGAAGCTGGTGTCGTTAGGGTTTTGCCTGTGTGTAGGATTGTTTTTTCATCTTAATGTACTGCTGTTGGAGACATCTGAAGGAGTGTGACTTCTGCTGAAGTCATCTTCTTAAATGACTGCAGTCCAGTCTTTGTTTCAGAAATCAGCCGCTCACTAGCTACGCTTGCATCGTTTGTATTGGTGTGGTGAAATTTGATTAAGGGTTGGTTAATTTAGCAAAATAAAGAATTCCCTGATGATATTTATTTAGATGGCTGTAGGCTGCTCAGCCTTTTCACTGCAGCTATCATGCATACAGCTGCAAGCCCTCAATGATAAAAAGATCATCAACTTCTGTTGAAAATGCTCTAACCAACTGTGTAAGTGGCATGAAAGATTAATGGAATGTAAGTAGAGGAGGGAAATGTTTTATAATGCTCTGTTTACTTTGTATGTTTAACAGCATTTTGAAGAGACTCGGTTCTGCTGCTTCTTGTAGTGAAGGAGTGAGTTATTTCTTTGTTTGCACAATGGAAATGTGGTCGTCTGGAGGCTGGGTACTTTGTGTTCCCCTTGGTGAGGGGCACGGAGCCTGCTAGCCTCAGAATTTCACCTTTTTTTTTTTTTTTTTTTAACAGGAAGATCCATTATAATTTTATAGTCACTTTACAGTGGTAACCCATTCTCCATGCCTATTGACTTGTACAGTGCAATTTTTGACTGCCTTCTTTCCAGCCCCTCACTGTTTCTGTGAAGAGAGTAGTTTGTGCCCTGAACATTTTGATTTATTTCCTCAAATACAGAATTTCATAAGAACAATCAACTAAGCTGTAAAAATAATGAGAAAATACTCAACGTGTTGCTACTGAGTTGAATAGTTAAATACCTTTTGGATTTTTTTTTTTTCTTCTGTCTGGCTTTTTTTCATAAGGAACCAACTTTTACAATGGTTTCAGTGAGACTCTGCAGAGGTTTCAAAGCATGTATTATCAGATTATATGCTTTGAGGTTAAATAGTGCTGGAAGCTGTAGATCACCCCATTTGGGACTTGCATTTAAGACAACAGTTTTCAATTATAAAATTCAAATAAGTCCATTTAGTTTAATGAACCTCTGGAAATTTGCAGAGCAGTGTAGACAGTGTGCTGAAGTACAGTTTTTCTTGTCCCAGGGTGCTTTAAAAAACTTTTTCATTGTGCTCTGTTGAAATGTAGCTGCTTGTAAGGTCTCACAGGGGGAAACAGCTTTCAGGAGGAAGAATATTGCTGAACTGCTCCAGACAGGCTCTTTTTTCCATACAGGATTTTTTCACTCCCATAAAAATAAGTCTTAAGGGGGGAAAAAAAAATACCAACCAAGCCCTGATTTTTCAGAAAGGACCAGATTTTATTGTTTTTTCACGCATTTTATTCTGATTAACTCAGAGGCTTAAATACTAGTGAGGTGTCACCAGTAAACATTTTGAAAATACACGTTTGATCTTAGGTCTTGCTTGACATTTTCACTACAACGCCCGGTCCTTGAGTTTACCAAGCTCAGACCCATTGTGTGTTGTTCTGTTTCCCCCTACAGCTTTTTAGGGAGGTAAAGATACCAACAAATTATTATGTTTTATCATACGGCATTTCCTTACCTGCATCGTCCATGCGTCTGTGAAGTCAACACTTGATCCTCCCAACAACTTGTGCTTCAAACTCACTGCTGCAATTCCTGTGATAATTTGCAACTCGACAGTGTCTGAATAACTGTCTGCTTACGGTTGCTTCTGCTGGACAGCTGAGATGTGGACAGATGCTCTCTCATCTCGGTTATTTTGTTCCCTTTCCCTCGCATCCTGACCTCTTATCTTTTATTCACCTGTTGTTGTTTCTTGTCTCTTAGATTTCCTGCCACAAAGAGCTTGCGCTGCCGGTCGGTGTGTCTGTGCGGCGTCTCGCAGTGGGGCGGCTGTGTGGTTGGCCTTCGAGTGTTAGCGCACTACAAATGTCTAGTAATGATCACAATGGTTTAAACCCAAACGAGAAAGCAGGTGCTGTAATTGGTGTGTGGCCACGGTCATCAGCAAGAGGTGCCTTATGAAAAGTAACTAGATTCTAATGGGTTTCTTTTTACTCTGCTCTTTTTAATTTTTTTTTTTTTTCTTTTTTTCCCTTTTTAATACTGAAGTCTCCTTGGCACATTGCAGTGATTTCCTGCAGAGAGGAGACTGGTCTTTCTAGACATCCACAGTGCTCTGTGATTGTTTGTTGCTTCTAGCAACTGCTTTCTTTGTTTAACTCCATAAATCCTTTGTTGGTCAAAAATTGTCTGTGTTGGCTAAGGCCATGCTTTGATTTTTTTTCTTTTCTGTACCTTACAGAGGCTTGTTGTATTCTGCTTTGTGGTTTAGGTCCTTGGTATGGTGTAAAATGGAGAATAAATAAATAAATAAACCTTCCTTCTCTAATTTTCCTTCCTAAAGGGTAGTTTTGATAATCTTGACTCTGTACTATTAATTTTATTGTCCGGGGTGATGCAAGTATATGTGATACTTTGTGAAATGTATTCAGGAAGAGTTTTTATAATATTGATCTGCAATATCTACCCAGCACTCTTTATCTACAAAGATGGACAGTAAGAATTCTTGTTTAACTGTTAATCCAAACTGTAAAACATTGAAAACCTCCCCTGATTTATTTGGAAGGGAGGGATCATAGTGTATCCCTTCAACTTTGGATTTTGCCCAAGGCTATAGTGTGTACTTAAGAAGCTTCTGTTGAGCAGATTTCTGGCATTTTTTTTTTTTTTTTTTTGTTACTGGAGAAAAAGGTTACAACATGAGCGAGTCCTGTAAGTTGGCCGCAGTTCTAAACATAGCCTTAGCTTTCACCAAGCCAAGCTTTAAGCCAAGCTGTGTTGTGCGCAGTTGATACCACAAGCTGTCTCTATTATTGTAGCTTCAAAGGTGTTTTAAAGCGAGGAACTGGGAGGCTTAACAAGGCATACGATAGTGTAAAGCAACGTAGAAACAGGTGGCAGAAAGTTTACTGTGGATTGCTGTTCAAATTGGAGCTTTGTTTGATCCCCCCAGTGATTCAGCACTCCATTCAATTACGCTTCACTAAAATGTTCCTTTTCCTCATCAGATGAGAAATATTTAAATTTGATCAGCTTGCTTTTTTTTTTTTTTTCTGTTGGTGTTTCCCACTGTCTTTAATGAGTGTTTTCATTTGAATCAGCAACGCTGAGTGAAGGCAAGTGAATTGCATGCTTAAAGAAACCCTATCCAGAAGTTCCTGGATTTCCAAGCTGCACCTGTGCGTCACCTAATACTCTTTTCTGCCTTTAACCACAAATATTTGTGTATGTTTTCTCTGGTATTGAGTAAGAGAGGCTCTACAGGGACACGCAGATGCTGAACACCTACAGCAATGGTCAAAAGTGGGGACTTCAACGCCTCTCTCCTGTAAGAATTGTCTAGCACAGTGGTTCTCAACAAGGTCCATGGACCCCTGGGGGCCTGCAGTGTTGTTACAGGGGGTCTGCAAAGGCTTAAAACAGGGGTGGGGAACATCCTGCGCCTCCTTTTCCCATAACCACCTCCCCTCAATGTTCCTCTCGTACTCAAGCCTCCCTCCTCAACGCCTACCCTGACACAGTGGTATGTTTGGTGCTAGTATGGTTGGTGGGACTCACTTCAAGTAGGTGGTTTTTCTCTTAAAGACATTTTCTTAACCCTTTTTAGAGCCACAATGGGGCTGAAGTCTGTTCCTCCAAGTGGTGGCTCTGAACCCCTAAACAAAAATATATGGTGATTTAACACAAACAAGGGGGTAGGTGAGAAGAATTGTAAAAACTTTTCATCAAATTTAATGTAAAAATTGGCATCAAATTTGGAATTGGCACGTTAAAATACCATAAAATGGGCCAATTGAGCAAAAAGAGTGTTGATGATGTTATTTTAAAATCATGTGGAATCATTGCAATAAAGATATTATAATAGGAGTGTGTGCATTAAAAGATTATTTCCACTTCTCTCCCAATTCGAAGACCCTTCATGAGAAAATTGAAATAAATATTTGATGCAGCCTAGTGCTTTAAATCCTGCGTTAAGTCTTGGTGGTCTGTAGCCACAAAAAGTATTTAAAGAGGGTCAGTGGTGAAGGAAAGGTTGAGAACCCCTGGTAGTGTGTTGCAGGTGCTAACTTGTCATTAATTTTCTAAAACACATACTTGCTTTTTGGACACGGTATCTGTTCTTTCACTTCTGTTTAATAAAAAAGCTACAGAAGCATAATGCCCACATACTGTTATTACAATGTTCTTCCTGTGAAACAAATTCTCTAGTCAAGAAATTGATAATTAAGACTCAGTTTACTATCCATGGCTTAGCAGTAATCATACTTAACAGGCCTACCCTTAGGGTAGGTAAAATAGGCAGGCAGTTATCCACCCAGCCTAGCTGGAGGCATCAGAAGAAGCAAATTTGAAGAAATGAAACATTTATTGTTCATTAGCGTTAACAGTTTTCTCTTAGAATTGACACTCAATCTAATTTTCGTGGCATTTTATTGGACAGGTAGGAAGCTAACTGGTGGGTTGGCAAAAGAAATTACTCATCTGCCCTGGAAAACAGCCTAAAGCCCTTGATAATACAGGCTGTGTGGGGAAATATGAGACTACTCAGTGTAAACAGAAGTTCTTGTTGAGTCTTGAATCTGATTCCTGCTGGAGCTGTAATTTGGAGGTTGATGTCTGTAAATGGATAGTCTTGAAGGTTGTTAACTTCCTTTTGCCACAGTGCGAAATATGGGGGTGATGGGAACAACTAAATGCAGGATTTAGTGGAGAAAACACTCTAATGACGGAAATGCAGTGACAGGGTACTCAATGAAGCAGGAGTGGTGTGGATTGCACCCTGAATTCAGGTTCAGAAAACTGAGGGCTTGTGTGTGGTATAAGGGCATTCAGCACGCTGCGGAACAAAATGGGGTTGGACTGTGGGCATTCAGAGCTCAGAAATACATCGATTTGTGTCTGACTGACCTATTTTTGTTATTGGCCCCTGTAGAATAAAAGAGAGGGGAAAATAGATGAGAGCTGCTTCTCTGATGCATCAGCCTGATGTACACTAGTAGGATGGCAGCATATCCTAAACCTAAATCTGTATACTATCAAGAAGGAAAATAAATTTGAAAATTCAGACGGAGGAGACCCATTGATTTGTGCATCCCTTGGAGAGAAAGGTGAATGGTTTTCTTCAGGAACCTGAATTTTTCCACATTTGCTGTAGGTGTCCATGAACAAAACAGTTCACTTGAAGCTCTGTGGTTCTACTGCCAGCCTGAGCTCACCGGTGCTGTGGCTGCCTGATGTATCTGCAGTGGTGCCTGTTGCTGGCTTTGCAAAGGCTTTTCCTACTAAGAGTTGCAGGATGCCCCGGAAAAAGCATTTCTTAGTCACTGTCCCTGTGGCTGTTCTCAGTTTGCACTAAACTTGGGATATGGGGACTGAACAAAGAAGTTTGTTGAGCATTGCATTCGTATCAGAGCTTATTTTGTAGTAGCTTGTTGGTGTGGATTAGCTGCACGTTTGTGGCAACATGGGTGTTACACAGAATAAAGATTAATCTGTGTGCGGCGTGCTTTCTGGGGTGCTGGGAGCTGTGATGTTAAATCCTGTTTTGGAGCTGGAGTGCATTTGAAGCTCAAAACTAGCATGTTACGAAGGGGAGGTGAATTGCTTCGTAGTTTTGCAACTGATCATCTCTGTACAGCATTTCTGTACTCCCGTAGTTATCTGTTGTGCCACATGATGTGCAGTACAATGGTGTTTGTTTTCTTCTGCTGTTGAATAGCTTAGTAAACATCATGTTCTTTCAGTTCACAACACTAAAAGAAATTTATTGTGAAGAAATTATGGCTTGTTTTCTGTCCTTTTACATCATCTGCCTGTTTTTCTTGCATTGTTTGAATGCTAGAGACTTCGCCCTTTTTTTTTTTTTATTTCCTTCCTCCCCAAATTAATACATCACACTGTAGGAGTAAATTTACAGAGGAGATGAGATTGTGTGGTAGTTCTGTAGTCCAGACACCTGCGGATCTTGGATAGGTCTGTGAAAAACCTTGCCTTGTCAAAACACAAATAGCCAACACTAAGTCCACAGTGTGAGAAGAACTTGTTATATAGTGTATGGAATCTGCTGGTGTTAGTTGTTGCTAGAAGCAGATTAATTACGTTGGTTCTTAGAGAAAAGTGTCTTTTATCCCTACTTAAAGTGTTGCATTTTCTAAGCGTACCGTATTTATTTACTATGGTAAAATGTAGCTGTAATCTGTAGCATTTCTGCATTATAAAAATGAGACATTGTATGATTTTTCTTAAAGCTCCTTAGTATTTTAGTGAGAGAAGCATTACATTTTGCTGCTCAGGGGAAAATGCTGTGAGACAGCTCTGTGGAGAGAAGAAAGTTTTAACCACACAAGTGGATTTTCCAACTGCTTCCAGATACCCTGTTGAGCATTTATAGGTAAGCATCCAGAAATCAGAAATCTTGCCTCCTAGTGTTTTGAATGACTCTTCAGCTTTTGATGGCTACAGTCTGCTGAACTGTTGTAAAGCAACAGGTGAGGGTGGATTTAAACATACTTTTGGGTTCAGGCATTTTAAGGCTTTAGGCATCCTGCAGAATGACAGTGCTTCAGGACTCCTGTAAAAGTCTCTTTCCACGTAGTCCCTGCTGCTAGTTATTTGAGTTGGGTGCTGGAAAGTGGAGATGAAAAATGTTTGTGATCTACAGATCAACTTCAACGAAAATGAATAGTCCCAATGGAGTTTCTTTATTAATTTAATTCCAGTGTAAATTCACTGACCTCAGGGGAAATAGCAAGCCTCTTTTTTTTTTTTTTTTTTCTTGTATGAAAAGTGCTATGCATCCCATGATAAAAACATTCCATGGTTGTGTCTGATCATCTTCTGCTCTACCCTGTCTTCCATATGTGGAAGCGACTCCCATAAATTAAGCATTCTGCATTTGTGTAATCTGTATTTTTAACTATGTAAAATCAAAAGTCAATGAGATTTGGCTCAATGAATTTGTTTTACTGTAGCATAAAAATGTCTCTTAACAGACTAACATCCAGTTGGAATTAGTCTAATCCTATTGAGCTCTTGCTAATGAGACAGGCATATGAAGCCATCCAGCTGCCAAGTACAAATTACAGGTATCTTACAGGGGAGGCGGATTCTCATTTAGAAAAATGAAAATGAAAAAACAGGCAACTGATCAGGGAACCCTACTGGAGATCCCCACTGAGTTCATAACCTGCGTGTACTTGGTATCTAAACTGACGTTCCTTCTGTTTGTCATATGTTTTAAATGCTTTTGTTTTTCAGGGAGTTCTAAAAAGCTGATGTATATTTATCACTGTTTCACAATCCTGTCCTGTTTTGTAATCCCCCCTTCAAAGTTCTTTCTGCAAAGTTCCTTTCCCAAACAATTTTGATCCTTTCTATTTGGCAAACAGTGTGTTGACTTTTCTTCTTCCTTGCCACACATTTTAATAGAACTGAAGCAAGCAAAGATGCCCTTGGCGTACTTTTCTGCAGTGTTAGCAGGAACGTATATAATCTCAAGAATATTAAGTATTCCTCGCTTTGCCTTTTTTTTTTTTTTTTTTTTTTTCCACAGACCAATAAAAAGAAATGGCTCCTGTACTGAGGGGCTTAGGTAGGGAATTCAGGTGTACAGGGTAATATTTTGGATTCAAAGTGACATCACTCCTTTTTGTAGTTACAAATGCTGTTAGACTTCAAGGATTTAATGTTGTGTTTTTGAAGGAGGAAAATACATAGTAATATATTACCAGAGTGGAAAAAAGGTGGTGAGTTAGTTCTGGTTTAAGTAGGTAAAGGGAGGGCTCATCTGTCTGATACAGTGATGTGAGAAGAACATGAGTAGGAGGGTCTTACTGGTGGCCATGAGCAGTTGTAAGTGCTTGTACTGCTTTTGAAAATGTTGCAGAAATTCCTATATTACAGCCACAGTGAACAAAAATGTAAATTATTGTCTGGGAAAAGGTTTAATGTGATTTAAAAAAAAAATAAATCCAGAAGAGGCATTCTCAGTTTCATAGCACACTTGTTTCTGACATTTTGGCTTGAAACAGCTTCACTTCCTCTTATTTATATATTGCTATTCTCTTGCTATTCTCTTCCATTAAAGAATGGGTTTGCTTTTCTCTAAGTGCTCTTTGATGGTTCTTCAGTACATGATTGTGGAATGGATCACACATGTGCTTCTTTTCTGTTCTCCAGCCATTAATCCAGACTCCCATAATGACTGGAAATAACCAAGTCCTAAAATCAAAACCTTATACTTCTGAAACTTGCTGGTCTTTCAGTAAAATAAATGAAAGAGCAGTCTCTGATGTTGCTTTTCTCCATGTGGATCTTGGGTTGTGATTTAAACTTTCATCCTGTCCATAAAGAAATAATCCACAGGTATTTAAGGCAAACTCATGTGAATGGAGGGAAAAAAAAAAACAGGTTAGGTTTAAATTCTTTGTTGTTGTGCAGAATTATTTGTCTCTTTTGCCGTAGTAAGTGGTCACTTCGATGTTTTAAGCTAGAGCAGACTAAAGGGCTCTAAATACAAGTAAATTTTCCAGGCAAAATATGAGTATGTTATTTTTAGTGATGAATGTTTCTACAATATTTTCCCAAGTAATTAAAGAAAGTGAGAGGTTCCCAATACAGATGTTAATTCCAGGAAGATTTCCCAGCTGGTGCAGCCGACAGAGCCAGCTGGAAATCCTGGAACATGGCAGTTGACTGAGCCTGAAACTTCCCCTGAGTTCAAATCTTGCAGGTTAGGATCACAGGGTGGAAAAATATGTAACAGTGTGTTGGTAAGATCTTGTCCTGAGCGGGGGCGTCCCTGGGATGTACAAAGCAGCATTTTGTGGAAGTTTGTAATTCTTCTTTTCTCCCCCCTCCTGCTGCTTGACAGCACAGTGGTTTCAGCTGGAACCGCAAAATGGATCACGGTCGTCCTGCCTTCTTGCAGGTTTGGATGCTAAACTATCCTGGTAAGGTGAAGGGAAGGCCCCACGTTGGCACCTACTCTGTGTGTGTTTGCGTGTACATGCGCAGGAGCTAGGTAACATCAGCTCCAGCACCTCCAAAATATTACTCAGCTGTAGGTGGTCTGCATGGAGGGAGTCTTCCAGAGCATTAGACCAAAGAAATGCTCTCTTGAGGGCAGATCAATGGTTCCTCCAGCCTGGTAGTTTGTCTCCAGCAGTGATAGTACAAAATGCGAAGAGAGGGGATGCAGCCTGGCCACGTCTTGGTGTCCAGTGCCTCTATATTTCCCCAGTGTCTGCACTTAGGGATGTTGGAGCAGGCATACCAGCTAGTTTCTTTCAGCATTTGTTTGACCTGTTGTCTGTGTATGCATTTAAGTTGTTTTTCTGCATCTCCTGATGTTTTGAGCTTCAAATCCTGCTGCAGGGTTCAGGAGTTTACTCCCTGAAGTGTGAGTGAGCACACTTACTTACCCTTTTTTAAAGTGATCTCCTGTTAGCTTCAACACGTGCCACTAGTTCTAGTAGTGCATGATTTGGTGAAAAACTGTTTTGTGTTTATGTTATTTATCAAATTTCTGACTTCTGCAGACCTCAGTCATGTCTCCTTTCAGTATTTGCTTTCCCAAATGGAAGAGTCTTGGCCTTAGCATCCCTGCAGAGAACAACTGCTTCATCCCCTCTGTTGTTTTAGTTGCCCTTCTGAGGGCAACAGAAGAGAGAGGGGGCCAGAACTGTACCCATCAAATATGGGCATAGTAAGGTTTTATACAGCAACAGGGTGATTCCTTTGTCTTGCTCTCATCTTTTTGTACTCCGGGTTACCACTGTGTGTTAAGCTCATTTTTCAGAGAACTATAAAGTGTAGAAAAAGACTTAATTGGCAACTATGTTCCCAGCACGTGCTGCTGAGATTCCTGAAGTCAGGTTGGATGGCCTGGAGCTTCAAGACCTCTATATTCCCGTTACTCTTTTTTTAATATGGGTTGGCAATATTTTCACGCTACTACTGGCTGTGTTGTGGGTTTAAAAGATGAATTCTTTGGAATTTAGACTGCGAGAAGGTGTGTAGTGCTCAGCCAGCTGGGCTGCTTTTTTTTTTTTTTACCCCTAAAGCATCTTGATTCTGCTGAAGATGGCAGCAGGTGTATGTTATATATCTAAGCAGACAAACAGCAAAATGACAACTAAAATTGATACTTTGTTAGACTTTGTCATTATATCATTTCAGCAGGAATAACCTTGTGGTATCTCACAAAGTATTCTGATTTCCAGCTATACTAGCTTTGTCCATCTTTTGACATGTTTTGTGGTTCTAAGATACAGGTCCTGTTGTGAGCTGTGGAAATGTCAAGTGTTTTTAGCAAAAGGTATTTTTCCTACAGATGACAAGTTAAACTCAATTACAAGGACAAAAACAACTAGGCAGCACAATTGGAATCAGCTTAAAAAGTATGGATGAGATTGGAAGTTGTTAGGAAGCCCGAGTTGGGCAGAAACTTGCTGGAGCATTAGAAAAAACTCGTGACATCCTCAGACACGACACTGATGTAGTCTTAGCCTTGGAGAAAGATCTTTAGTTTTCGTAACAAACTGCTGGCATTGCAGATGGATTCAAGTCACAGCTTCAACAGCTTTGGCAAATCAAGAATTTTGAAATTGAATTTTGTTTAATTAAAGCGAAAAAATTTTCTAGTCCGTGATACAGTCCAACTTGGTTCTGCTTCTACATTGTCTGTAGCAAGCCACGATTCTCCTGCAATCTATAACTCGGGTTAGAGAGAATCGATGTTTTCATTAACTACTGAGACAAGCAATACTGTTCAGCTTCAAACTCAGAACACTATGTCAATTCCAAAAAAGGATATACATTCATGTCTGGCGTAACCATGCTGAAGAACATTTTTCTAGGAAAACTAAGCAGTTCTTCACAAAGAAAGCGTATTCCTCTGCAAGAACTCCTAATGGAGGATGATTTACTGCCAAGCATGTGCTTTCTATTAATCTGTTATAACATGAACCCAAACTTCTCTGCGTCTCGCAGGTGCTGCGTGTTTAATACTGCTGCATTAACTGTATGCTGACCTTTGTTTCCTAGCGTATCTTCATACATAACTTTGGCTGAAGTCTTTACGTGACCCCTGCTAACAGCACTGAGTGTTTCAGCAGTACTTGGTGCATGTAATTGTTTGAGGAACTAGTGCTGCCTGTTCCCCAGGTGAGAAAAAGAAACTGGGCCACCAGGACATGGACCTGCCTGCTCAGCCCATTCCACTGAAGTGCAGATATTTACACCAGGAGTCTGTAGTAGCTAAGAGCTGTGTGTCAGGATGCAGTCTGCAGCGTGAGGGTGCTGCGAGCACGATGTCGGAGGTCTGTGGTGGAGCAGAGCCTGTAACCCAGATTTCTTAATTCCAGGCTTATTCTCTAACCGCTGGTTTTCTTTTTCTGTTGGTTTTTTTTTTTTTTTTTTTTTTTTTTTTTTTCATGATATTAAAGTGCTTTACACAGAGTACAAATTAAGACAAATGATTTAAAACACAACTAAGAATGTCTGGAAGTAGAATATGAATGCAATAACATTAGAAAGCATTCCTGTTTCTGTAGCGACCACAAAGCATGAAACTTGAAATGCTACAAATAAATTTTATGTATCGGAAGAAGCTATTCTGTCAGTGGAGCGAGGAGGGGGGTTCTCATCTCGGCGTGTCCTTTGTGCAAGAGGAGAGGTGCACCCACATTCCCTGTGAAACGTGCAGCTCTGGGTATTTGGGAGTGGGGAGGAGGGTGTGAGGCGCCCACGCCGATAGTCTGAGGCATAACAAAAGAAAGAGGATCTCTTCTCATTTCCATGTGGTATCTGTTACCCTTCTGCCACTGCCATCTGAAAGTGAAAGGAGTGTTAAAACTGTGTAAAGTAAAATACATCACTTGGGTACATTGTCTTCTTTTAGGGTTTTGTAGGATATATTTTGGCTGTAGATTTCCTGTCCTTGGTAGCTGAGTAGGACAAGCGTGCGTGTGCTCCTGTCCTCCTCTCGTGCCGTATTCCATATGGTAGTACAGATTTGCTTGCTCACTTGAGTTTTCTTAGCTGCTCTTTCTGGGATCGTGATCCCCTGTGAAATGGCACTTTTTTTTTTTTTTCTTCTCCTTTTTAAAGATGGAGCCCTTGAGTAGGTGGTACAGCCTGTTGTTTTTCTTTGAGGGAGGAAAGAGTAGTGAACTGGAAGTTTTGGGTATGTCTTGACTTTCTGAGGGAGAGGGAGTGTTTTCTTCTATGTTTGAGTTAAGTTCTTTGTGTATGTTTATCTGAGAAGAGCTTTTGCACTTGAGTTCCTACTGCTTTCCTAAGGGTATTGAAGAATTCAGAAAAATCTATCAAATACTAACCCTTCTTGTGTCCTGCTTGTTGTCACTGAAGATACTCTTAAATAAACCATAAGGAAGTAGGTTTCTCTCCTTTGTTATTTTTCAGTGATGTGCAAGCAGTTCTCACCTTCCACACTAAAATCTGTAGAGGACAAGTGACTGTTACTGCAAGAAAAACATATTTTCTTTCTTACTTGACAGCAGGAGATATACAGCAGGAGATACTGGTTGTAGTTTGGCTGGACCTCATTGCTTTAACAAATCCAAAGTGAAAGCTGTTACGGTAGCGGAGAGTGGCATCAGCGTTCAGCAGCAGGTTTTTTCTCTTCTTCCAACTATTGGACCTTTTCTACACAAAAAGCTTAAGAAATCAAGAATAAAATCAAGAGGCTCTCTTACTTCTGACATATCTTTTCATAGTCTTTAGGGTTGGAAACAATACTTCTAGTCTTTTACTATTTTTATACTCTTCCAGCGTACCACGCATACCATCTTAAAGATGGTGCCTCAGTTCAGAGGCCTAAACTTCTGTGATTTAAATAAAATAATGGTCTCCACATGTTCGTGCTCTACTGGTTGTATTTTTAAAGGCATTTCACTTCCAGCAAGTAGATGCTTCAGATTTCTTTTTAAGTTGTGATTGTTTCATGATGTTCAGGCATATAATCCAAACCAGTCTGTATGCAGTGATTTATATATTTTTTAAATATCGGTATTTTTGTGTATTTTCTTTTCAGAATTTCTTTAAAGTGATTCAGAAATTGTCTGATATAGTGCAATAGAATTCATCCCTGCTTGTCCTTAAGGTTGTGTGTGTGATATACCACTGTTTAGGTCATAACTACTATAACTGATCCTAAGTGAGTTTTTTTTCTTTTTCACCATGAAATGGAGTTTTCAATGTCTATATTGCTGATTTAAAACAGGAACCTGTAGGGACCGGAGCTACCCTTCCAAGGATAAAAGAAGAAGAAAATTGAGGATGTCTTTTTTGCACAAACCATCTTTTGGAGTGCTACCTACTGTAGGAGAGCAGGATATGTGTTTTCGGTTATTGCTGTCTCCTAGGTCTTTCTGGTCGTGCCATGGAGTTATTCCAGGTGCAGGCTCCTGGGTCTGGTGTCAGGATGGGTCTCGAGAGGAGGTGGTGAACAGGGTGAAGGGAGAGAGAGAGAAAGAAAATTGCATTGATTCTTGAGTAGAAATTTGGAGAGACACCAAGAAGCTTTTGTCTTCTGTGCCAGTTCCATTACATTTTCAGCAGTTTAGTTGGAATCTCAAACTTCATTGATTTAAAAGAAAAATAAATTTTAAATTGTTCTAGATGATGTTACTCAGAAGTTAAAATAAATTGGGGTGTATGTGGAAATAAGAGCCTGTGACACTGCTTTGCTGTATTGGCATACATTTGAGAACAGATTGACTATGGGAAGGGATGGGGAGGCTTTTGATAGATTTCTCTGTGTACTTGTGATATCCCTAGTGTGCTTTTGGCAGGTAAGTAGTAGTAACTACAACACTTCTAACATATAGTTGCACTGATCCCTGAGTCCAAAGCAGAATTTCTTCTTTATGGTTCTTTGTAAGTAATAAATCAGGATATATTTCATATGTTATACTGTGCCCATATTAATGACGCTCTGGAAATATGATAAGTAACCGATAACTGGATTTATGAAAAGGGAAAGTTAGGTAGTAAAAAAGCTCTGAAGCGTCTGAAAAATGGGGAAGTAATAAAGCAGGATATTTATGTTTTTTTGTTTTCTTGAAGTACATTGTTCTCTACTGAACATTAGACATGTTTACCAGAAATAAGCTTCACTCAGTGAAGTGTAGAGACTAATAGGAGTGACTGGTTTGTGGTAGGCAGTGCATTTTTTTAGGCTTTCTGTCCTTCTAGATAATTCAAAAATATCTATTTGCATATTTATTTTTTTTTGTCTTTAGGACTTTATCTACTAGTGATGATGTTGAGGACCGAGAGACTGAGAAAGGCCGCCTGGAAGAAGCTTATGAGAAGTGTGACCGGGATTTGGATGAGCTCATTGTCCAGCACTACACCGAGCTCACCACTGCCATCCGCACGTACCAGAGCATCACGGAGCGCATCACCAACTCGCGCAACAAGATCAAACAGGTGAAGTCTGCCTTGGAGGGTCTTTCTGCGTTTGCATCCGCTCCATAGCGTGTACCCTGAGTACAAATCCCTGCAGCTTCTCTATCTTTTTCCTGTGTACTGGCCTTTTATTGATAGGATCTCTCTGTTGTTTGAGAACACAAGTAATTAAAAAGCAGAACAAGAGGTAGATATGAAGCGCAAAGCTTTGCAGTGCCCTCTGTTCGTTTATTGTCTGGGCATGTTGCTATCAGATTTTTGAAGTCTAAGGGCTGTGAAGCTAACACCTTTCCATCTCATCTGTTCATGTTTTGATATGTTGGCCTCCAACGACCTCCTAAATAGTCTGGGTGATTCATCATCTTGCTTTCTGCTCAGAGAATATGAATTTTGATGCTATTTCCAAACTCAGTTCTGTTGTGTGAATGTACATGAACTTTGTGCCCCCGTATCTTTCTGTATTTTGAGTGCTCACACTTCAGTAGTGTGCCAGTAAATAACTCTGGCACTCTTTGTGGTGGACTTGTTCCATCTGCTCTCTCCCTGCAGCAATAGAGTAGTTCTTTGGTCTTCTGTCCTATCTTTTACTTCCTGTGTAGTTTGCCATACCTAAACTTTGCAAACTAGGCACCAGATTTATTCAGGTTTTTTTTTTTTCTTTTTTTTTCTGGCTCTGTGGAGGTCTCATCTTAGAACCTTTCACGTCAGTGCTTTAGGAGCATTATGCTTTTACCCTTCTGGGGCTACGTACTGACCCTTCTGGCTTTTAAAATTAATTTCGTATTTTCAGAGAAAATGAGGCCATTCTGATGCTTTCCAAGGGTAAGAGTTCATTCTAGGATTTATGTACAAATCTCAGTGCTTTGAAAGCAGAGATCAATTGTGCAAAATTTGAAATCAGCTGTAGCCAGTGGCCTATTTTCACGCAGTATACGAAGCTTTGAAGAGGTCAAAACAAACATATAGGGGTGTGACCTTTTGTGGTCCCGCCTAGAAGAATGACTGTAAGGGTGAAGGACCTTTTGATATTTAAGTTTTCTTATTAGTTTTGGTCAATATGTATTGAAGTAGCTTTGACCTAATCTCATGGGAAGCCCCGGGACTGGGTTGTCATCAATCTGTATTACACTATCAGACTTTCTTTTGATGTTCTCCTCTTGTGGAAGGTGGATGGAAGCACAGGAGTTACCTTGCATTAGGAATCATGGAAGTTATAGATAGTCCAGATCCCTCTGTGTATCTATGTTTTATAGTCAATTCTTGTATGAATTCCTGCAGGGAAAGGCTTGGTTTTGAATCTAGTTTTAGAGGTGTTACTACTGTAAAACTGAATTATGAAGTAGGAACAATTGGGTCTACCAAAAGGAGGCTTGTTCTTAAAGATTTGTTGTTCACACCATCCCCTGCTCCCAAATGTAGATACAGCTGATCTGCTTTCTTGCAAGGACAGGAGTAGGAATGCCGAGTGAGACTCCTCCTGGCCCCATGATTGTTTTGCTGACCTAATTTTTGGTTCTATGTAACAGCAGTCCACTGCTGATGGTGTGCTAGGTCAGTGAAACTTTTTAAATTAAGGTATTGAACAGGGATTAAATCTGAAACGAGTTCTGGATGCATTTTAGTTTGCTTTTGCAGCATGTAATGACACTCTTATATTAGGTTTTCTGTTGGCTGAGGATTTTTCTGTTATTCTTTTCAGCAGGACATTTCAGAGTGCAGTGTTTCTGTATTGAAATCAGTCTCTTCTGACTCTGGATGGACCATGGTTTTATGTAGCTATTGTTATTTGCCAGTTGTCTGTATTTTGGTTCATCTGTGTGCTTTGCATGTATTTTTTTTAAACTGCCTTTAGATGAACAAGGTAGGAGAATGTGAAGCTGAAGTGGGATTTCTGGAGTGCTTTGAAGGCTCATTATTTAAAAATAAATTGAAGGGCCTACTTCTGAGAGTCTCTCTTCATGTGTAATTCAGTGAGAGTTCAGCCTGAGAAAAGGTTGGACCCTAAGTATTCATAACTTATCACAAAAACAAGAGTAGTGTGAAAGCAATGTGTGAAACTGTTGCTAATTGCTTCCACATTTAATATGTATTATTGACTTGCATTATGCAAGAAAAGCTAGGTTATACTGACCTTACCAGAGGATATTGGGAGAACCTGAAAGTGGGGAATGTGGGCTGTGCGTTTGAGCAGAAAGAATAGAGAAAAACTCCTGATGTTGCCCGTAGGGGGTAGAATAGCAGAGACTTTGTCACTTAGAGGATGGCACGAGGCTCGAAAACAAACTGAATGGCAAACATCAAGGTGTTTCTCTAGGTGATGTCATGACCTTGATAAATAATGAAGGTGCTGAACTGAACTGTATCTTAACTGCTCTTAGTTCCAGTGAAACCACAGCTCATACTAAAAAAAAGGTATTTCTCAATGTATTGGGAAAATGGTTGTACTCTTAGTCATGTTTCAAGAAATGGACACCAAACTTGAAGAAAGGAGGAGATGTGCCAAAAGATTTAATAGGCAGATGGAAAATGTTTACAGCGGAAAAATTAGTAGCGCTTACTTGCTTTCATTGAAAATTGGATTCTTGCTGTATGCCAAAATACTGAATTGATTTTTGGAAAACGTGCAAGTCAGTCTTTGGTCATGGTTAATAAGATCCTGGGTTTGTTCATGTTATAATACTTCAGTTATATTTTCACTAGTGGTACAAAATTTGTACTAAAAAAACATTCCACTACGAAAGCAGTTCTGGTTTGTATGTACTGCATGTTTCCTTTCATCCAAAGGAATAACCAGAAACTTGAAGAAACTTGAATTAGGTTATAATCTACTGTGCTATTTTTGGAATTCTTAATAAAGTAATTGTTGCAAAGGGCTGATCTGTGTTAGAAGTGCCAGTTAGAGGGACAGATTTAATTAATCTTTTGACATGTTGCTTGTAGGTGAAGGAGAATCTCCTCTCATGCAAGATGCTGCTGCATTGCAAGCGGGATGAGTTGCGCAAACTGTGGATTGAAGGGATTGAGCACAAACACGTCCTGAATTTGCTGGATGAGATCGAGAACATCAAGCAAGTGCCTCAGAAGCTGGAGCAGTGCATGGCCAGCAAGCACTACCTCAACGCTACGGACATGCTGGTGAGACGTGGTCCCTCTTGTCTGACCAGCCGCAGACAGATCTGCTGTCCGTGCTAATATTTGCTTTTTTTCCTGCTGAGTTTCTTCTTTTGTCATTTGTTGCTTTCTTGTACTGGAATTTCTGTTTGGTTTTGTTTTGATCCTTCCTGACTTGACTTAGGGTTACAGTCTCCCGTCTTGTTGGGTTTAGCTCTTGTCTGTCAGAGCTGTTTTTACCTGTTTAAGTGTCCTGATCCTGATAATTTCTGTAACCATCTAGTTCTTTATCCCTTTGATCTGCACATAGGATATCCTTCTGCTTTTGCAATCTGGTGCTTTATTTTAAAATTAATTTCCCAGATGCCTGCCTGTATCATCTTCTTTCTTTATATCTTATCAATTATTTCAAAACCCTTTTTTTATGGAAGAACTATCCTGTTTCTGTCCTGTTTCATCTCCCAAAATGCACTTGCAACTTTGGCCATCGTTCGGGGGGAGAGTCTCTTTCACCATTTAGGTATGTTTGCCTCTTATCTTCCTCTAGGTCTTTTACTAGGACTCTTGATTGTTTCTACTTATTTCTAGCTTTTTTTTTCATCATTTTTCTCCCTCTCTTCATGTGTTTTTCCCCTCTTCCCTTTTTATAAGCATACGTTTCAATTCCAGTCGTGTGGTGGAGGTAAAAGTTTCCAGAACTTCTCTAATAATAATCTTTTTCTTTCTCTTGTTTCTAAAGTTAACAAGCACACTTTCTCACCAGGCTCCAGTACTTTCTTTCCTGAAACTGTCTTCTACCTGTAATTAAAAACTATGAGAGAGGTGACCTTTCCCCTCTCCTCAATCCTGACATGGGGTGTTCTGAGTCCAGTTCTGGGCTCCCCAGTACAAGAGGCAGATGGAGTTACTGGATTGAGTGCAGTGAAGGGTCACAAAGATGCTTAAGGGACAGGAGCATCTCACGTGTAAGGAGAGGCTGAGAGAGCTGGGACTGCTTCACTTGGAGAAGAGAAACCTCAGGGGGATCTTATCGATGGTTATAAATGTCTGATGGGAGGGTGACTTTTCTCAGTGGTGCCCAGTGACAGGAGGAGAAGCAATGGACATGGACTGAAACAAAGTAAATTATGGCTAAACGTAAGAAACCACTTTTTTTACTGTGAGGATGGTTGAATGCTGGGACAGGTTGCCCAGAGAGGTTGTGGCATGTCCAGCTGTGGAAAACTTTCAAAACCAGACTGGACGTGATCCTGGGTAACTGGCTTTAGGGGACCATGCCTGAGCGGGGGGGTGGATTAGTTGTTCTCTGGAGATCCTGTCCAACCTTAAGCAGTGTGTGATTCCAAAGGGAAGGCAAAAGAAGTATGTCTGTTCATATTCCTCTTTGTGTTTGCCAGAGAATGCCTTTAAGGAAATATTTTCCTTGCTTTCCTTAGTGTTTGTTTGGTTTTTTTTTTTAACTTTACTATCCTTTGTATTTGTTTTAGCTGTGTCTCTTTCTTTTTAATAAATCATTATTCAACAGGATAAAGAGCTAGAAATCTTGGTGTTGTCACCTCATATTCCTAGAGCCCAGACTTGAACTGTAAGTTCCCTCTTTCTGTTTTGTGTCATTTTACCTTAAATATGACTGTCTAAAACTTACCTTGTGCCCTCTGAAACATTTTCAACGGTTTGATGTCAGTCTCCTCTACCTTTTCTCTAATGGCATCTATAACCCCATCTGCATTTCTGTCATTGCTGTCTCATCCTCTTGTCTGACTTCACTCTGCTGTCACTTTCCTGTTTTTTTTTTTTCTGTTGCTGATGTTCTGTTTTTCATGCCACACCTGGTGCAATCATCTTTCTATAATATGGTCACATTTTTCCCTTTTTCCCTGTTTTTAAAACAATCTTCTAGGAGCCCTCTCAATCTTACTCTCCTTAGGGTCTCACTGCCCTTCTAAAATGAATTATTGTCATATCTTTCCCACCGTATTGTAAGCAGCCTGGGATGGGTAATTTATCCATTTCTGTTGTGTAATGTAGAGTGGAATTTTTATAATACTTCATAAAATGTTGTGTAAAATCTATTAGAATTCCTGAAAACAGATCAGGAAGGCAATGACTTGAGGCAGCATATATATGAGAAGAGCGCAGTCAGGTTTTGCTAAAACTTTTGTTTGGTTTCTGATGTAGGGAATTGTAATGTGTTGTTCATCTGATTTGTTTTCAGTTAGAAGAGATAAAGAAGTAAATGGAAATTAACGGCCTTCAGTGTAGGGGGAAGACCGTGGTACTTAACATGAGTGTCAACTGAAATATTGGTGCTTTCTTTTACTGATAGACTTGCCAGTTTGCTTGGTTTGTTTTTTTTTTTTTTTTTTGTGTTTTCTTTTTAAATTCAAAAAGTTCTTTTCAGAAGGAAAATCCAGAAAAGTAATTAATTTCCTATCTGGAATATAAGATAGGAAGTGTAAGAAGAAAAATGACAATACTTACGACTTATCATATAATATGCTTTAGAAATGGTTTGCAAATTTGTGATATTTCATTGGTTTGCAGTATATTGTGTGTGCAGTTTTTTATATATACAGTTATATACACACACACACACACACACACGTGTGTGTAGGTAAGGCTGCCTGAGAGCCAATAGTACATCTTGGTAAAGTATGGACTTCTGCAGTATACCATGCTGGGTTTTGTTGTTTCTTTTCAGAATAGAGTATCTTTTCTAAGAAAGCAAATGATAAAGATACAAAAAGCAGCTGTTAGGTTTTGGGGCTTTTTCCTAATACATCAAGGAATGCAGAGAAACTTCAAATGAAAATTGAACACGCTATTGACACTTCCAATTCTCATTTGAGGACGAGTGTACCTGTAGTAAAGAAATAGTAACCTACCTGCATTTGGAGCTTTGTCATAGATAAAAATCACTGTGGGCTCATTGGCTTTTGCCATCTTCTGTTAACACTGCCTCTGCAAGACTGTGATGTCGTAATCACTCACTGGCTGCAGGATAATTCCGTTTGCTTTTTATATGATATGAATATTATGTAAAATAATTACTAAACTGTCAGGGATGCAGAGTGTACATAGATCTCTCTGTCCTTTTGTTTCATTCCTCAAGGTAAACAGATGCTCATGGTTTATAAAAAGCCCGAAGTGATCTCACAAGGAGCTTGTATCCCTCACATGGAAATTGGAGCACTGATTAATGTTGTTGCCTGTAGCCTTCTGATATGTACAGTCGAAATTAGACCTTTGCAGTCGTTGTGTTAGGTTGATGCAAGCACTCTAATGGCATAATTTCTGGCTGCTGCATCACATTTCTGCAGTCTGTTCTTTGTATTCTGCTCACATTAATTGAAGTAATTTTGCCACTGAAGCGTGTTTCAAACCTCTGCATTTAAATTGAAATTTTAATTCCCTTATTGTTTGGAAAAGACGGCTGAAGATGACTTGTTACAGGTTTCATTATCACTCAAAACTCTCCAGCTGCTGGTTCTAATGTGCAATGACTGAGTACTGCTGGGAAGAATTGTTAATAAAAGAATGGCAGCTTTTCCCAGTAGTTTGAACACAATGCAAAAGTATTTTGTGACAGCTTACATTTGTATGAAGTTAAAAATTTTAAGTGGCAGCTTTTTTGTTTCTGATTTTGTATCCATCTAGAGTAGCAGATGAGCTTCAAATATCATGTATTCACATTCTGTGTTCCTCCAGCATCTTGATAATACGCTCTCTGGTGAGGAGAGCTGAGAGCATCAGGTTTGCTGTTCTGTAATTGCGCCTTACACGGGTTCTGTTAAAAGAACCTAGTTCCAACCTCCTTTGAATCGTGAAGCTTTGGAGAATTCGGAGGGTCCAGAACAGCTAGAACTCCTGTTTGAGTTCAAATACATTTCAGTTATTTTCAATTTCTGTACATGCTTTTTTTTTTTTTTGAAGTACGAGTTTGGACATTTTTCTGTAAAGGATCTGTTTTTTTCACACACTTCTTTGCTAAAAGTAATGTTCACTTCTATATGGCAATTGGGTACAGATGTGCACACATGTGTATTTTTTGTTTAATAGAAAAAGGAGGCTCGGGGGAGACCTTATAGCTCTCTGTAACTGCCTGAAAGGAGATTGTAGTGAGGTGGGTGTTGGTTTCTTTTCCCAAATAACAGGCAATAGGACAAGAGGAAATGGCCTTAAGTTGTACCGAGGGAGGTTTAGATTGGATATTAGGAAAAAATTCTTCCCTGAGAGGGTTGTCAAGCGCTGGAACAGGCTGCCCAGGGAAGTGGTGGAGTCCCCATCCCTGGAGGTATTTAAAGACCTGTAGATGTGGCATTTGGAGACATGATTTAGTGGTGGATTTGGCAGTGTGAGGTTAGTGGTTGGACTCAAATGATCTTAAAGGTCTTTTCCAGCTGAAATAACTCTATGATTCAGTGATCAGGTGCTGAGAGGGGAATTCTGAGGCAGAAGGAGCTTCCTAAGAAAAGGCAGCTGGCAGTCTCCAAAAAGGAGAGCAGTGGAGCTGGTGGCAGAGGCCAGTCGGAGTTGGGGATACAGGTAGCGCTTGCCCTGGAAGCCCGAGCTCGGAATCCACATTCTTCTGGAAGAGATGTTTTAGGTGAGCTGTACAACACTATAGCCAAGCCAGAACTTGAAGCAGAGGACACGCAGCAGGGTGGGCAGCAGTGGGCAAGGACAGAAGGTTTCTTGCTTAGAAGAAGCAGTTCTGTGTCTGGTCTCCCCCAGCACCGGGCTGTGTGTTGAAGGGCAGTACGCCCCGCCCAGCAGTTACTTAATTAACTCAAGTATCGTAAAGGTCTGTGGTGTTGATCTAATTGTTCTGGCTCTGCTGTTGACCCATGAGGTACCCATAGGGAGAAATTAATATTTCCCGTTTGCTTAAATAATCTAAGAGATGAAATGCTAAAAACAGTTGAAGGAAGAAATGTTGTTGAATCAAGTAATTAAAGGTCATATTGTCATATGATTAAATGAAAATTGCTTAGGCTACTTTCTTTGCATTTCCTGGCTTTTATGTGTCTAGCTTTGCAATTTTAATGAACTAATACTAGTTTGTCAAAGTATATAGAGTTTTAAAAAAAAATATCTTCTAATAGACCATGAAACTCTGTGTTTGACCCCTGCTGGCAACTAAGCCCCACCCAGCTGCTTGCTCACTCACCCCAGCACACGATGGGGCAGAGAATCACAAGGGTAAAGGTGAGAAAACTTGTTTAATCAGTAAAGCAAAAGCCACGTGCACAAGGAAAGCAAACCAAGGGATTCATTCCCCACTTCCCATGGGCAGGCGGGCGCTCAGCCAGCTCCAGGACATCAGGGCTTCATCACATGTAACAGTGACTTGGGCAGGCAAACACCATCACTCTGAACGTCCCCCCCTTCCTTCTTCCTCCCCCAGCTCTACAGGCTGAGCATGACGCCGTACGGGCTGGGACATCCCTTGGGTCAGCTGGGGTCAGCTGTGTCCCCTCCCAACTCCTTGTGCCCCTCCAGCCACTCGCTGGTGGGGTGGGGTGAGGAGCAGCAAAGGCCTTGGCTCTGTGTGAGAGCTGCTCAGGGACAACTAGAACTTCCCTGAAATATCAACACTGTTTCCAGCACAAATACAAAACATGGCCCCATACCAGCTACTATGAAGAAAATTAACTCTCCCCCAGTCAAAACCAGCACGACTTACGCTGAACTTTATTAGTGCAGGAGTACAGTTCCTTTAGGGTGGGATTGTGTCAGGCTACAAAACACCATGAACTGCAGGAATATATCCATAGAACAGGAGTGAGTGCTATTTCCAGTTTGGTTTTTTTTTTTAGGAGACTCACAAGAAGGTAGGTGGAAAGAAGGAAGGTATAGAGCCCTCTCAGTAGTCTTAAGTTAAACTTCACACTGCCTTGTGTTACAGAGCCAGGAACTGATGTGTATGTGTGTTTTACTCATGAGCCCATCCTTCTCCTTTAGCCTGCATGTCTTTGTCCCAAGAAATCCGAAGCTGAAGTGACAGTAATTTGGTACTCAAGAAGTAGGCCAGGGGATGCTCCAACACCTACTTTTCTTTCTTTTTCAATGTTAAGGACTTCTATTTCAGTTTCCTTATGTCAGGGAAAGAATAATATACGTCTCCTGCTCTGCTTTCTGATGTGAATAATAGCATTGGGCTTTTCTCAGAGCTGACTGCTTTCTCACTGCAAATTTGCATTGTTGCCAGTTTGTTTGGTTTCTTGAGTGGAGCTGGTGGCTGTTATTGTTGTTGCATTCAATTAAATGTACTTGGCGCAGCATTCAGCTGTACAGGAGAGGAGATTGAAAATGGCCTCATTTACCTGCAAACCAGTCGTGCTGATGCAGCACCGTTATAAAGCACACTGAGTTCACCACCAGCGTCCTGAGGATGCATTAAAAGTATTTTTGCTAAGCTCCATAGACTGTAAGATCTGTATTGGGTTAATTTTTTTGAAGAGTGTTACTTAGTTGTGAAACCTAACCTTTAAATCAAGAACATACCAGTCTAAACTAGAGATGCTGACCAGCTCCATTGTCTGCATGCTAAAGTATTTGACAAAAAAGTGTTGTGTGGTGTTTGTTTTTTTTTTTTTTTTTTTAAACTGCAGGGCTTTACAACACAGCTGGGCTACTTAGTGGGTGAGAACATGGGCAGAAGTCAAAGGTGTTTTAATAAATGGAAATGCTCTGGAAAAATGATCGTAAAGCTACCGAGGCAGTTGAAAGGGAAAGGTGGCATAGGAAAAAGAAATAGAGGAGAGGCTAATCATGTGTAGGATTGTGGAGAACAGTGTATAAGGAACTTCACTTGCTGCGGGAAGTGGGAATCAAACAAGGAGCTTAAAATATTGAAATGTTTACTCAGGAGCAAGGAGAGGATACTGCTCTGTGTGTGTGTGTACACATGAGCATATTTGGCCTCTTCTTGCTCATCCCATAATTAGTGTGTCCTACTCGGTAACAGTCCCCTGCCTTTCCGTGCACTTCATGTTAATCCTCTACGATAGCTTTTGGAGTGATTAACGTCTTCCCAGAAAACATTGGATGTTTGAGCCCCGGGCACGGTTGAGGGTTTTAATTTTTTTACTTGAATGTAGCTGCTACCTGTGGCTTTCCTCAGTACAGTACGAGGAGAGTCTTTCAATTAAAAGTACCATGTAGTGAGCAGACTCCTTAGACTAGAAGTAGTCTGGAATAATGAAATAAAAAAGAAAAAAATTGCAACACAGTTCTCGGTATGCATTTTATTTACTGTCTGCCTTTCGGCTGGAACAATGAAAATCAATAAAAACAGTCTTTCATTTTGTTTCTGCATTTCTTATTGCAGAGCTGGGATTCAGGTACTGCTGTGGAACAGTTTTATATTTTGGAATTAATGCCATAAGTGGAAATAAGAGACTTTTGTTGGTTTGGGATTCTATAGACATGCTTTTATTACAAAATTTAAATATTGGCCCTGCTTGAAATTCTCTTTCTTCTGAATTCCAACACCAGTAATGTTTTCCTAGTACTTCTTGCCTTCAGGCCTTTCCCCAGCTAACACTGTGCCAGCAAGGTCACTGTTGACCTTACTGATTACCAAGAAGTCTTTTAGAAAACAGAATTGAGAAGCTGCCATCTCAAGGGTTGTATTTCGTTTCAGATTACCTCCTGAGCTGTGTAAGTTTTATGCTGAAAGGAACTTTTTTGTATTAGTTTTTAATGATTGGCAAACGCTGTGATTTCTCTTAGCTGTGTGGTTGAGGTGTGGATGAGAAGGAAGACGGTTTTGTTTTTATTAAGTTGGTGTATGCATAGGGTATGTTCTAGCAATTCACACATAAGCATGGAAATCATGAACTTTCTTCTGTTTGCTGCTCAATCATTTAAAATACTGTACCTTTACTCAGACGCTAGTATTAGACGTCTGCCCCCAAGGAGCATTGTAAAGCTTAAATAATGAAGTTTGATAGAATACTTCTAAGTTCCTTACCAACATATTGTTAGAACATTTTTCACCTCTTCACTGTATCTTTTTTTTTTTCTTATTTTTCTCTTTAAATTGTTTTCTGATCTTTTTTTTAAGTAAACTTGCTAGGTTAGGTTTAAAGACATTAGAAAATGGAAGGTTTCTTTCCCTTAACACCTTATCATTTTTTCATTAGTATACTTATCAATAATTTTATCTCCTTCTTTTTATCCTGTAATTTTCATTATCTGAGGCAGTCTATTGCATTAAACTGCTAGTGCCTAATACTGCTTCATTTGCATTGACACGTGCTTGACCTCAGCCCCTCTGCTCTTAGTTAATGCACCAACAAGCATTGATACCTCTCTAGAGTATTATCGTGTGGCTGTTAGCTCTACTAATAACAACCGTTCATTTAAGCTGATGAAGGTTTATTAAATAAGAAAACATGATGTAATGAAGGTGGAGTAGAGGTGTCTAGCATCTTCTTATGGTGAAAATAAGCCACAGCTACACAAGACACTGTCCTTAATGAAAGGGAGAGATGTCTGTGACGTTATGATCTGTGCTTTTGGGAATGAGCATTTCTGAAAATTAAATTTAATCTTTCCTGATAACGGTGTAGATGCAGTGATGAGAAGTTCTTTGCTTAAGGCAATTGCTCCTGCCATTTAATGATGCGTCCGTTCTTGGGAGTGCTCTCCAAACAGCTCGAGAGTTTCGTGGCTTAGTTTACATCTGCTTCCTTTATACCCCATGAACGTAGTCATATTACATCCCTCAGGTTAATACTACTTCTGCTATTTGTGCTGCTGGTAATTTTTATTATGAAGGTACACTATGGACTATATTCTATGAGACGTTCACATTTGATCACTTCATCTTTGAACACAGCTGATATTTTTCCAGTAATCACTGGTCTTTCCATTAATTCTTTTTTACACTTTGGATTGTAGACCTAATTCTGTTCACAGTAAAATATTGGAACAAACAGCAAGAGAACTTGTTGAAGGTGGGTTGGGTTATGGGACAGTGTAAATAATCTAGATAAATCTGCATTTTTTTAAAAAGCAACTTTAAAGCTAGTGAGTGGTGGGTGAGAAAGTATAGTAAGTTTAGTTTTTAGTAAAGCATTTGCTAAATTAATTTAACGCAGAAGTTTTCTACTGAAGTAAACTGATTTATTTCTAGTCAAGTTGCCATAATGCTACCAAGTAACCTTGGAAATGGTGTGATAGAAGAAACATTGTCATGTAGACCGAGAGGAAGACTTATGCTGAATGGCTCATAAATGCAGATGTATGGACAGTGTGCCTGGTTAAGGAGGTGGCAATGATTGTCTTACACTACAGCTAATATCACCTTTTGTGAATTTATGAATTCTACAATAAAAAAAGTTAGTGAATTAATAGATGAGCTAATTGAAAGGAGTTAAAGATTCCTTTAACAGCAGAGATATGGGACACAGCATAAAATTTCTAAATGTCATCTTGAAGACAGCAAGAGAATCAATTTGGGCAACTGCAGGTTTGCGTTGAAAGGAAAATCCTGATGTTTTACTTTAATGCATTAGGACCTCATTGTTCTATACATCATTCATATAGGGGAGAAGACTTTTGGGACAGAGATGGTCCTGAAAAACCCACACTTGTCTTAATGGCAATTAAGATGAAATGAAGATGCATTAAATCAAGAGACAGAAAATTATGGAAATGAGAACTGGAAGGAAAAACCCTTTTTATTATTTTTTCTGCCTTCACAATGCCTACAGCTGTATTGCTAGTCCATGACAGTGCTCCAGTGAGATTTAATATAGATGTCTGTACAAGGTCAGACCAGAGGTGGCCTGAGGCCAGTCCCGTGTCTGGGGCAGAGGGTGCTTAGCGGGAGAGTGAGGACAGAGCAAGCGATAGCTGTCGCTTCCCAAAACACTCTGTGAGCTTCCAGCAGTTGGCAGTATCCAGCTTTTGACAGAAAAGCTGATGTCTTTTTTGTTGAATAGCACTCAATAGATGTTTCCTCCTTGAATCTGTCCCTGTCGCTTCTTGCACCAATTTAAACTTTCGTCTTCAGCTCTGTCCTTTGGCAGTGAGTTCTGTAGCTGACCTGTCTGACATTCTTCTTGTGGAGGATACTGAATCTTTGATTTCCTAATTTCATCTGATTGCTCAGGACTACTGAGGGTTCAAGACACACAGCTCTCTCAGATTCTGGGGCAATACACGTCTCATTTCCATTGAGTTGTCACTCTGATGGAAAATGTCTGAGGCAGTTCTGTGATGCCGATAGCTATTCAGACCTTCCTGTTTTGGGGAGGTCCTTTGACCATAGTGTTGTTGAAGTTGCTTGTGTTTTGTGTTAAAGTCCCAGTGAGCAGTTGGATAATCCGCTCTCATTGTTTTTAGCCACTCTGTTCCTTGAACACTGCTTTTGGTTTCAGCACTTTATTACTAGAAAGACATTGATGAATTACGGCGAGCGGAGGAGGAAGAAGAGTGATTGATGGGTGACAGGACTAAGGCAAATTCAAAAGAATTAAATTTATGTAGCTGGAGTAAAGGATAGCAAGTGATGAACATAATTTTATAAATATTTTGTAGAGGAAACCAGTAAGTTAAGTTGGGTCATTGCCATTTAAACACTTCGGAAAAATAAAGGATCCTTGTGCTTTGTGTTAATGTGTTTATAACAGGTTTGCTTTGATGTTTTCATAAAGTAGGAGCAGTAGTCTTATGAGCAAGAAATATAAAAGTAACTTCTGTAAATTATAACTTAATTAAGGCAGTACTATAGTGGTAGGGAAATGGCTGTGTCATTTAATAGACCTCCTCCATACTTGTAACTGATAACACGGAAATTTATTTTGGGGGGGATTAAAAAAAAAAAGTAAGACTAGATAGGATGATTGATTTAGGAAGCAAACTTGTGGAGTTTGGCTTGCTGGAATTTGATTCTCTGGAAAATACTCTTCTGCTCTGTGAAGGCATTAAAAAAGAATTATGTTACTCCTTAGCCTTCGTGTTTGCTTTCGTACGGTCGGGCACCGTGCCATATGCTGTCTGCTTGTTGCCTCCTTTTGTAGAAGTGGTTGCATTTTGGTAACGTTGATGACTGTGCTGGTGGGAATCTTAATATAAGGTGCTATGTTTAGGAGAAAACCAACCCCGCAACCAAAAAGAAACCCTTTTACCCTGTTTCTATATGTGTATTTTTTCTGTTCTTCCCCGATCAAATAAGCTTACACCGACTACTTCTCTCAGGGTGAGGTGTTTTCTTGCAACTTGAGCACTTTTTGTGTGTGTGTGTCGCTCAATCTTACAAACTAATCTTTCAAACTTCTTCTCTTTTCTGCTTCAGTCATCTGCATCAGTCTCCCCCTTTCTGCCTCATTTGGTCAGCAAATCCTTTTATCTTGAGAAGGGGAGTGACTTCAGCTATTTTCAGAATATTGCAAAGGAATCATCTTCTTTAGTCCTCAATCTTATATAGCTCTTTGTTTGTTTTTATCTTGTTAATTTTTCCAAGTCTGCTTAAAGGTGAACAAAATTGGTAGCAATTTCTTCCATCATCTTAATATCCAGTATGTTAATCAACACTCAGTACTCTTCATCAGCAAGTGTGTTACAGCTTCTCATTAATCCTCACATCCTGGGTACCTTTTCTCCTTTTCCTGTTTTTAAGGGGAAGGAGGCAGTGACAGTCAGGAATAGCTATCCGTGCTCTGCGTATTTTTCATAATTCCCATACTTTTTTAGCTAAAGGCTCCATACTTCGGACTCATCTGGGTCTGCTTTAAGTTCAGGCTTATCTTAGCCAGCTCCTATTCACTGCTTTGTCCGGATACCAGTTCACGCTGTGCTCTACACTGGCCTGGGGCAGTTCAGTAGCAGACAGTTCCCAGTCTTTGGAAGTGCAGATCAGGTGCAAGTTTTCCATATGTCCCATTATTTGGATCACCCACCCTCAAAGGTAGTAACTTTTAAGCTTCATCTTGATTCACCTTGCAACCAAAATAGTGAACAAATTTACAGATGAAATACAGGCTTACTTGATAAGACTTACGTCAAGCTTCTAATTAAAAAATATAAATGCAGTTTGAAAGCAGGCTTAATCAGTTACTCATTAATGTGTTTTCAGCAGTGGAGGCTCAAAGTACTCAACCTTCTTCTGCTTTCTGGATGTTAGGGCCTTCTCCAAGGATGGTGAAGGGACTGGAACATCCCTCCTGTGAGGAAAGGCTGAGAGAACTGGAGCTGCCCAGCCTGGAGAAGAGAAGGCTCAAGAGGGATCTTAACAAAGTATATAAATACCTGAAGGGTGCAAAGGGGATGGAGCCAGGCTCTGTTCAGAGGTGCCCAGTGCCAGGACCAGAGGCAGTGGGCACAAACTGACACACAGGAGGTTTCCTCTGAACATCAGGAAACACTTTTTTCCTGTGAGGGTAACAGGTTGCCCAGGGAGATTGAGGCATTTTCCATCCTTGGAGATAGTCCAAAGCCATCTGGGCACAGTCCTGGGCAGCTGGCTCTGGGTGGCTCTGCCTGAGCGGAGGTGTTGGACCCAGTGACTTCCAGAGGGCCCTGCCAGCTTCAACCGTGTTGTCAATCTGTGATTCTTTACATCATCCGTGGAAAATGTGGGGATTTTGCAGGCAGAACAGCCTCAACTTTGGGAACACTTGCTTAAGTTATTGCTAGTTAACACAAACTTCTGATCAGTGATTTGGGTTTTGAGGTGGGGGAAAAAAGAGAACACAAAGAACACTGAAGTAAGCATGTTTTCTCACTCTTCTCCAGGTGCAATTTGAAGTCCAACACCTTTACTCCCCTCTCTTTTCTCAACTTATTTTTTCCATGGCTTATGTTCAATCTGTCACGGTTCCTCTGAGACGATGGGTGGCACAGACAGTGTCATCTGTAAGGGTTTCTTTCTGTTACTCTGCTTCTTACTGGTTTTCTCTGCAGCTTTTTGATTCTTCAGATTTTCCTCTGCTACAGTTTTCCTTAGAGTACTTGCTCTGATGTGGGTTGCCCAGAAACTGCAGCCCCTTTGAGGGTGTCCCTGCCACGACGTGGCTCATGCTGCAGTTCCTCAGAGCGGTCCCCCTTCCAGAACATCTCTCCGGCCACTTAGAGTTGCTGGTTGCTTTAAATATGTTGGAACAGGGGTGCTACGTGCCACCCCGAGCTAAAATGACCCACTGAAAAATTCCTTGTTGTGTAATTTAACATCCTTTAGATCTGTTTGTGGTTAGAAGGTTGGAGGTTCAGTTCTCTAATGTATCATCTACTCTTAAACTTATTATGTGTTAAATTCTTTGAATAGGGACAGAATATTCTGCATTTTTTCCCCATGCAAAGTTCCAGCAGCTGGGGTGTGAGCACTTTCCTGTTTCTTAAGCCAACTTTTCAGGTTAGATCCTTATCTCAGGCAAGTCAGGAGCAAATTGAATTCAGGGAACTGCTTGTTTAGATCTGGCTACACACATTTAAGCCATTTTCAGTCCTTTTCCTTTCCTGTATCTTTTGAAAGTGAGTTCCTTGTAAAAGCAGTAGATCAATTCTCCTCCTTTTAAATGTCAGCATTGTCTTTATTCATCCCCAAAAGCAGCTGAAATCTTCTAGGTTGCTGCTATTTATTTGTGGTTTTATTCAGAGGGTTCAGCTTTTTTCCTTTTGTCATACTGTGTTTGTGTATGACTTGTCTTTTTTTTCTTTCAATTGTGACCTACCACATTGTTTTCTTTTAACCTTTTCCATTTTTGTGTTCACGTTTTCATATCTGTTGTCTGAACTCCGAATAGGCTGGGATACCAGCCAGAAAGCATTTGTTTTTCTAGTTGGAACAACGATTAGTGGGGTTTTTTTTGTTGTTGTTGTTGTTTTTTTTTTCTTGAAGAAGCACCTAGTTGAGGGCCTTTAATTTTATTTCAACTCAGAGACTTCCAGGACTGTGGAGATCTAGAACTAAAAAAGAAGTGCCTCTCTCTTCACATCTATTTTAAAATGTGTTTTCAAAAATTAAAATACTGTTGAAAAACCATTTAAGGGAATATGTAGGTTTAACTGCAGGCAGATTGGAAAACTTTGGCCAAAGTCAGGAAAGAAAGAAGAATTTTAACAAAGATCTTGCTGGTACTTCTAGTTTGTTGTAAAATGCTAAATTAAAACCTTCCAAATTGGATGTTACAATAGGCAAATGTTTAGCTACAGTTTCTTTTTAAGGCAATTAAGCCCTACTATAAACTGACTGTGACCTTTAAACAAGCTGCATAATGGTTCTGGTGCCACAGTTATTTTCTATAAACTTGCAATTTTTAGCTCATACAGAGCAGAGCTCTTTTTTTCAGGCTTACTTCATTGATCCTTATTTTCTAAAGGGTGATAACTTACTATTGTAGGTAATAAGTATGATAATAAGTAGATATTGGTAAGTAGATTTTAACATCAGAAGTAACTGTCAGATTATCTAAGACAAATTCTATTGTAATCTAGGACAATATTTTAATTATTTGTTGACTAAATACAGTTATTTAGTATTTATTCCAGTGTGGTTTTCAATGGGAGAGACAGACTTCTTGCAGAATTTAAAAAAGAAATAGTTAAGAAAGGTGGGGGGGGGATTATCTACCATTTCTTTTGGTACTATCTGCTCATGATAAATCAGTTTTTTAAAGAAGAATAACAAGATTTTTGTCGGATTCACCTTCAAGATATTTTCTCTTGCTGTAACTCCTCTCTGCACCCCAACCCCTGCCAAAAGAAAAAACATCTGGGAGCTGTCTTACCTATAATTATCTTTGTGTCCCAGTACTCAAACACAATGCCTTTATCTACCTACAACCTCCCACCCTCAGAAAAAAAAATAAAAATAAAATCACGTATTCATTTCCATTTAGATCAACTAGGCTAAGAAAGAGGCTTGAAGGACTCTCAGGTGCTTTTTTCTGGACCCTTGAGCCACTCATAGTTCTCTTCTGTATGTCTAATTTTCAGGTTCTCTGAAAAAGGCTGCTATTCCATTATCAGTCTCAACCAGAGTCTTGTAGTGATAACTCTTCCCCTTTATATGCAATTCTACATCTATTAGTCCTTTTGTTAGGATGAATAGCACACAGTAGGTAATAGGAGTATTAAAAACCAGGTAACTACTTGGGAAATCTAGTCTAAGCTGAGGGGAGAAAATCTAATTAAATGTGATACCGTTGCGTGTTTTATGGCATCTTTAATCTTCATTATCCAACACTCTTACCACAGCGAGGATAAGGAGCAAAAAGCAGGGATGGTGTATTAATTGCACCCTCAGTTCAGCGTGTGTGGGGTGGCACTGACAGGGGAAACAATGGTCAAGACCCTTTTTGGATAACGTTGTATCGGGCCGAATCACAGCCTGTCCCCTTGTTTGGATCCTGCTCCTGTATTTGCAGGGTTGTAGCCACCAGATCCAGGTGGGTGGCTGTGCACTTGTGAGGCTGCATCTGGAGTACCACATCCAGTTTTGGGGACCCTTCTACAAGAAAAATATTTTCTTATATGGAAGAGGAAACATATGGGAGCAAGTCCAGTGGAGAGCCCTCGGGGCGGTGGGGGTTACAAGCACGCAATGTGTACGAAGATGCTGCAATAATTGGGTTTTTCACTCTGTAGAAAAGAGTGGTGTTTTGCTGTCTGCGACCAACTGAAAGAGTTGGAGCTAAAATGGAACCAGGCATCTCTCAGAAGTGCACAGTGACTGAGTGAGAGGCAACCACCACTGATTTCTGTAGGAGAAACTGGCTGGACGTAAAGAGAAAATTCTTCCCCATGAGAGGGGTTAAACACCAGGAGCAAGAAAGCAGAGAAACTGCAAATCTCCACTTGGAGATTTTCAGACCTTGTCTGGAGGCCCTGAGCAGCTTGATCTAACATTGACATCACCCTGGTTTGAGCAGATCAGGCTGGAAACCTCTGGAGGTCCCTTCCAAGCTGGAGCAATGTATTATTCTAGCAACGCTATGAATGTAGATTCCTGACTTCTAGAATTCATTGACTTGATTTGACAGAAAACGTTGAAGTCTGTGCTTGCTGCTGTCGCATGTCGGTGTTTACTGAGTGACCACAGCGTGCTTCTGAGCTTCTACAATTATTTCTCACCCTAGTTATGAGGGCCTTTGGCCTCACCGCTATCCTTACTGGCAGCTGCTGTGTAAGGTGGCTCAAGTGCCTGTTAATTTTGATGTACAACAAGCTCTGTAAATTAGAGATTAATATAGTAGAAGATAGCAACAAGAGAAGCCGGGTTGTTCTAGCAATGGACAAGAGAATGTTTATGCTCCGTGTCTAAATGTAGAGTTGTTTAATTTCCCAGCGCTGCTTCTTTTGAGGTGAGTGTTCAAAACGCTGCTGGTGAACTAAAAAAAATCCCAAACTTGCTATGATGTCCTGAAAATAGTAAAACCTATATGGAAATGTCGTAGCTTGTGAGGGTTTTCTGTTCTTAATTGTTCAAAGTAATAAAATTAAAATACTAATAATTGATACAGATAATTAGAACTAAAGGGCTTCTGTCAGTCCGAGGACTCCAGATGACTTTGTAATAAATGAGTGGAAAAATAATAGATACAATTTAAATATAAAATTCCTCTTTTTTTAAAGTTTAGTATTCAAGAGGGAGGGAGATGTGCCTTGTAAAACATGAAAAGCTTTTTGTGTTTAGGAATGGTGCCAGCAATATAAATACATAAAACCCCCAACACTTAAGTTTCTTCCTAGAATGTACCTTTTTCTTAAATATTTTTCATACTGTAAGCAGAGGAGCAGGATCCATAATAAGAAAGAGAAATCCAAAAATAAGGATTTTTCTCCTAAATTAAGGTTCTCTACCTGGCAGAATTGCTGCTGACTTGAGGAATAGCAGTACTTTTTTTTTTTCAGAGCAGGATTTGCGTGGTACTGTGACCTGTTACTGCTCTGTGTGAGCTGTCTCCCCCTCATCTAGCTCCTTTTGCATATCGGGGTTTGAAATGAGAAAAGGTTAAGAACAACTATTTGAAATGATATGCCCAAGTTGAGTGATGAGCTGATGATACAAGAGTAAATAAATCTCTTATGATCTTCAGTTGAAAGTTATTTTTATCATACATTTGGGTCTCTTGCGTAATGCAAGTGATGGTGTGTTACTAGCTGAGTGGGGGCATCACATTCAGGGCTTGAGTTAAACTTTGCCAATGATAGACATAGTCCCCATTATGAATGCAATTTAAAATGTCTTACTTCTTTCTAGTTTTGCTCTCAGTGCTCATCTTATTTGTCTTGGCTGCTCGTGGCATTGGCTGTGCTCTCAGCTGACCCACCCTGGTGATTTCCAAAGCCCTTCATAACCGATTGGTTGACCATCTTGTTGACATGGCCCAGATGGATACTTGGCCTTTAAACAAAGCCAATTGTAAACTACTTCTGCTTGTGTTTCCAAGTAGTCAACAGAGCTGTTGTCATCATTACTACTCTTCCTATTCACTTTCTGCTTCCCTTTCTTTTCCATCCCTCTCTAACTCTTCATCTCCCTGCTTCTGGAGACCAAAGCCTTTGTGATGACAGTGTGGTTATTTGCTGAAAATTACTTTTAAGAGCTGATCTTTCCCAGGATAGTAGGGCGAAACACAAGCTTGTCAAGGTTTTTCTTATAACAGTTCCATTGGTAGATCTATCTGTAGTGTATTTTTACTTCTGTGTATTCTTTGTAGACATCTTTACATCATTTCTTTTGCTCCTGCTGTGTGGTTGGTTATCCAGAACACAATTTAGACAAATGTTTTAATCTCATATTTTGTATTCTGAATTATAATCTGGGGTGCTGCTTTATAGCTTGCTTCTTGCCACAACTTAAATCATCTTTTCTTGACTAAATTGGCAGAAGGGAAAAATGTTTGGTTTCTTTATTTTTTTTTTTAGTTTAATATTTATACTTGTTGCCATCTAAACCAATTTGAGGCCTTACCTTGACTTCCATGAACTTGGATTGAGCCTCTGACTACTTCCCAGACCCAAAGTGTTGTGAACATGAAAAGTTTTCTCTTGTGCTTTGTGATTGAGGCTTTACCAAAGTGTGGCTGCCTTAAGTTAAAGGACTCCAAGTGTGTGTAACATTGAGACTTGGCCGTGTTGTTTACCTGTAGAGTCAGTCACTGGGAAAGTGGCATTTCTGAAGGACGGAACTTCCAGCTTGTCTGACTGCAAATACGAAGTGTCAGAAAAGCCATCAAATAAACCACCTGACATACCCCCACCAAAAAAAGAAAGGCAGTTTTTTTCCAGAAGCAAGTTCAGTGCATAGCAATGTGCGGGTTTTGGTTTTGTTGTTGTTTATTTTTTTTTTGTTTTGTTTTTATTTGGAAGTACAATAAAGGATTGACTGTTCCATTTCTTTCTTAAAAGATGTGTTTGAGAGCTCTGTGTTGGTGTTAATAATTAGTTTTGAGAATAACTAACTCTTTAGGAACTGGGAAGATAAAAGTAGAGCTGAATGATCTGCATGGAAAGCTTTAAACTATTGTTGCTTGTGTTTTAGGTAGTACTTTTCCTTGATATCTTGGAACCTTTTTAATGTCATTTCCCTGCTTACTTCCAGTTCTTCCCTCGCTGCATTTTCATCTCTCGGCTTCTCAGTTTGACAAATGTTGTTCTTGATTTTGTTCTTGCTTTGGTGAAATTGCTGACAGCTTTCAGGGCAGCGATGAATGCCTGCAACTCCCCTGAAATGACTGGAGGGGGGTTAAAGCGCCTTTGCAACTGGGAAATTTGGGGTACTTCCCTACCTGCCAAAGGAAGAAGATCAAAATTAACACTTTGACTTCTGCCAAAGGTTTCCAAGCTGTGTCTGCATGCCTGCTGAGTCTTCTCTAGTTGTATGTACTCTGGCATGCCAGCTTTTTGGGGAGAAGCAAATTTGGGGTTTTTTGGCTTCATCTGTGGTGTGGTTTTGTGATGTGTTATGGCCAGACCTCCATAACTGTTCACAAACGGATACTGGGAAGGAAGAAGGTGGCGCAGTGCTTTGTGTCAAGTGATGGGAACCCGGTAAATGCTGCTGAAGTTCCAGCATTGGTGGGCTTAGGAGGAGCCTGTTCAGTCCTCGGTGATTAATCCTGTGGCACAAAAACTTTCCCAAGTCTGAACTCTGTCCTAAAGACTGACATCAAGTGTACGTTCTCCTCATCCATTCAGGGAAAGGAATTTCATAGTCAGGGACTTCTTGACAGAATTTTTCAGGAGGATGGAAAAAAAAATGCAGCTTCCTCTTAGAAACTGCTCTTAATTTAAAAGCCTGACTGGCCCAAAGCTATTTCAGGGTCATTCTTGACTTGGAGGCAAAGCAAAATAATGTGTTGTTGATAGGTGTTCTTTCAGTATAGTTAATATTTACTGGTATTAAGGGACCAGACCTTAGCTGGGCTGTCTACTTACTCTATCTCCTTGCTTTTCATTTTGAATGTTCAGTTGACAGATTTACTATGAACTTAAATCCTGAAGCGCAAGCAAGTGTCTTATTTCATGAGTAGTATCTTCAGTTATTAGGGAATGATTTCCTCTTTTTTTTTTTAATTTTAAATCTCTGTATGCAGAACATGCTATTTGTAGGAGGGTTTTTTTATAACATAAGCACTGAGATTTTAGAAACTGCAGGAGGATACCCTTATTTTTAATTTTTTTGGTAACTCTGGAAGTGCTCTGTTCAAAAGTTAGAAAAATAAGTAAACTGGGAGAGATGCAAATTGCTAGTGTTGCTTTTATGCGCTCATTTGTCATTCCTGGTGTTTTTTGTTTTGTTTTTAGGATGTAAATGGAAGTTATGTTTCTCAGTGTAGCGACTGCTGGAATTCAGGTGGTCACTATTGAAGTGCATCAGCAGAGAAATGTTACCTATGGCTGGTTACGTTGCTGCAGGTCTAGATCACTGTCTGTTACTTTGCTGCTTGTATAAAGTTGTTTTCCTTAATTTGAGCCTTAGTAATTAAACATTAACAACCTCCCACACTCTCTAGAGTTCAAAAGTACCTCTGAACTAGCAATAACTTTCATTAGCCTGATGGCTGTTAATTTAAATTGTGTTGCTACCTGACATAGCAGTTAGGTAGGCTAGAACATGGGAGGTTTAGGCCTCTGTTGTGGTTTAACCCCAGCCAGCAATTGAGCATCACACAGCTGATGGCTCATTCCACCCACAGTAAGGTGGGGGAGAGAATCAAGGAGGGGAAAAAAAATAAAAGGTAAAACTCATGGGTTGAGATAAAGACAGTTTAATAGGTCAGAAAAGATAGGGAAAATAATAAGAATAGAATATACAAAGCAAGTGATGCACAGTACAATTTCTCACTACCCGCTGACTAATGTCCAGCTAGTCCCTGAGCTGCGGTGTCCCCCAGCCAACTTCCCCCAGTTCATATTGTGCCCAGGTGGCCAAGAAAGCCAGCGGCATCCTGGCTTGTGTCAGCACTAGTGTGGCCAGCAGGGACAGAGAGGTGACAGTCCCCCTGTGCTCGGCACTGGGGAGGCCACACCTGGAGGGTTGTGTCCAGGTTTGGGCACCTCAATCCCAGAGAGATCTGGAGGGGCTGGAGCGAGGGCAGAGGAGGGCAACGAGGCTGGGGAAGGGCTGGAGAATCAATGCTGTGAGGAGCCAGGGAAGGAGCTGGGAGTGTTGAGGGTGAGGAGGAGGAGGCTGAGGGGAGCCCTCATCCCTCTCTGCAGCTCCTGACAGGACATTGCAGAGAGGCTGGGGCTGGGCTCTGCTCCCAGGGGATCAGGGACAGGACAAGAGGGAACGGCTGGAAACTGCCCCAGGGGAGGGTCAGGCTGGGCAGGAGGAGAAAATGTTTCCCAGCAAGAGTGGTGCGAGAGTGGAACAGGCTGCCCAGAGAGGGGGGAGTCCCCATCCCTGGGGGGGTTTCAGGGCTGTTGGGATGAGCTGTGGGGGATGTGGGGTAGGGGAGAACTTTGTAGAGTCGGGCTGAGGCTTGGACTCGATGATCCCGAGGGGCTTTTCCAACCTGAGTGATTCTGTGATATACTGGGTGTGATGTTGTGTGATATGGAATAGCCCTTTGGCTGGTTTGGGGCAGCTGTCCTGTCTGTGTGCCCCCTCCCCAGCTCGTTGTGCCCCCCCAGCCTCCACTAGCAGGGCAGCATGAGAAGCCGAAAATTCTTTGACTTAGAACTTCGCTTAGCAACAACTTAAAACATCAGTGTGTTATCAGCATTATTCTCATCCCAAATCCAAAACACAGCACTTCAGCAGCTATTAGGAAGAAAATTAACTTTATTCCAGCTGAAACCAAGACAGCCTCCTAAGCTTTTTCAGCTATGTCATGACATTACTTTAGGCAAATAAAATTTAAGTCTTTTTCTCCCTGTTTATAGAACTGGGAATAATGTTTTCTTGGAGGTTCTATAATGAAAAGAATAAAGACAATCAAACATCATTGTCAGCATCTTTTTCTAACACTTTTCTACTTGATAATCCTCATTTTGTGATAAACTGTGCTTTGATTTTTATTTAATGAACTGTGTTTTAACTAACTTGTTTTCTGCATGTGCTGAAAATATTTGAAGACTGCTCATTAAATCTGAGTTGTTTGGTTATTGGACCCTTTTCATATATTGAATTTTCTTTTAGGAATAGAAATGAAGAAATACTACTTAAATGGTTTATGCTTTAAAGGGGTTTATGGATAAAATCATCATGGTATTCATACTCTCACCTAATCAAAGAGAACAGTTCTGAGAGATGAATGAATTGACCTTTACAAGTTGTCACGTGTGTTCTCCTTCCAGGTGTCAGCGGTGGACTCCCTGGAGGGTCCCCTCCTTCAGGTGGAGGGATTGAGTGATCTGAGACTGGAGCTCCACAGTAAGAAGATGAACATGCACTTAGTCCTGATAGATGAATTACACCGTCATCTCTACATCAAATCAACTAACCGAGTAGGACAACGCAACAAGGAGAAAGGGAGAATCAGGTGGGTTTGGTGTGATGCCAACTGAGGGTAGCAGGTCTGGGAGGGACCAGGGCAACATTCTCCCTTTCATAAGCAGAAACTTTCTTGGGAGAGTGCCATTGACTTACACCTCAACCTTTCATTCTTGGCAAGCAAATTTCTCATGCTTGTGGCTGTGGAGAGCAGAAAAACTCCAAATATGTTGATGCACCTTCAAGCATGTGAACAATCTGTTCTCGTTCTTTCACTCTTGCTTAGCGATTCTGTTGGGTTTTTTGCTGCTTCCCACAGAATTATGATGAGGTCAATTCCTTTTAGAGTTCCTTTCCCTCTCTGATGCGTATAACTTTCCTACAAATGTCATGATCATGAGGCTCAGGTCAGGCAAAGGGAAGAACACAGGGAAAAGTTGCTCATCTTTTCTAGCAAACATCCAAAGTTTAAAAGACTTCAGCTAACCATAAGGTTACTAGCTGGAGGCCATGTATTGAAGTGCCTGAGCAGATTTTGGCTGTGTTGTGTTTCAAAGGTGTTTTAAAGATGTTGAAACTCCTCACCTGGTTGGTGCCTTTGATCACTGGAAATTCACCTTAAGTATAGGTGCCTGGCTATTTTTTCCTAACTTTTGAGTTTGAGAGCAGTGGAGTTGTTGGGAGGGAAGGAAGAAAGTGGCTTGAAAGGAGAGACACAGCACTGGAAGAAAACTTTTCTAGAGTAGGAGAGGTAATAAACAGGGCCTGGGAGTAAAAGGGGAGACAGTATATGGTAAAGGTGCAGAGAAAAGATAAATTATCATTTTGTTATGAGAAAGAATAAAGAATGCTTGCCAAAAATAAGAGGAGAGATAGTAAGTTAAGTTAAATGGATTTATGAAGTAAAGGATTGATTGAAGTTGAAATTTCTGGGAAGGAGAGTTGCTAGCAAGCCATCAGTCTCTTCCTTACTCGTCTTGTTAATTAAAAACAGATACAAAGCTTTGGAGCAGCCAGGCTATGTAACTGCTAATTAACTGCAGTTTTGTACAACTGCTACAGGGACCCTTATCTTCTTCTCTACTATCTTTTTTCACATTCCTTGTTGCGCATCATTGATATTTGATAACATGAACTCTTACATCAAGGACAGGCACGTGGCTTTGTTTTAGTAAGCTGCCCTAAACTGGCTGTTGACTACGATGCAATAATATTTACAATTATTTCTTGTCTTGGTTTTAAGTGTGTTCTATCTAACAGTGCAAGGCTGAAATGCATAGCTAATCCCTGTAAGCATTGTGTAGTACAGGGCGTATAGGTGGTTCTTACGCAGGGGAGTAAGCTTAGCCCTTGTCTTTGCAGGTCTCCATAAGCATTTTAACCTCTAAGAGAACATCACAAACTCCATTAGAGGAGCCTGCTCCCACTTCTTTCTCTTAAAAATGGTTTCTTGTGTGCTTTCCCCTGCCACATCCAGCTTCATGTCTTTCATTAGGCAGCTGGGGCAGCATGACACATTTTTGGCAAATAATACTATCTGAATTTATTATGAAAATGACAAGTAGAAATTCTTTCTTTTCTGAGTAAAAAGGTTCATTTGGGAGGGATGCATGTAGGTGTGCACAGAACAGGAATTTGAAGGGGAGGAAAAACAGTGGAGGTTTGTAGTGGGAACTAGAAAAGCTTTAAGCATTAAGTAGTTGACAGAAGCCATGGCAATGGGAGAATCCTTCTCCTCAGTATGTGTTTTTCCAGGAAGATCTTAACAATTCTGTACTAATTTATCATGCTATCAGTAGTTAATTGTGCTGGAGGTGAACATGCCTACTGGGAAATAATCACACCTTATAGTAAGCTCCAGTGTACCTGTGTCCTGATGATGTTGCTGTGGCCAGTCAGACAAGTCTAGAGTGCTTTTAAATTCAGAGAGGCCTTGGGATACCAGATTTTGCCTTTGTTATGACAGTGTTCATTGCTTTTTTGGCTTTTTCCCTTTTCACTCAAATGTGTATATATAGATACCCACTGTGGACTTGTGCTTTAAGTTAGATTTTGTAAACCTCTTGTATCAAAACTGTTATGTGTATCTATTGCTTAGGCTTATAAATTAAGAAAAAAATGGGTTATTTGTTGTGAACTAAGATTGTAAATAACAATAAACTGCTTTAATCCTTTCCCCTCACACAGTTCACTTGTGAAAGATGCCTCTCCTGTACCTCTTATGGACGTCACTAACCTATCTACACCTCGAAAGTTCCTTGAAACTTCCCAGTTCAGTACTCCTGGAAGCTCCAGCAGTGAGTATTTAGGTTGCATGCATTCCTCACAGAATTTAATTTGTAGATCTGCAGCTGGTTTCGCAAGAGAAGTAGTGGGTGCGTCATCACCTCTTCGTCCTGAGACACAAAGTTAGAAAGTGATTTGTGCCATGTCATGGAATGAGCGAGTGGTATGTCCAGGGGCAGAACTTGGCCGTATCTGCATTTTTCTCCTCAGCAACAAGTCCTTCCTCTCTCCTCCTCCTGCATCATCTTCAATTACATACACTTAATTTTCTGTGCCTGTTCTGAGCTGGATCATGTTCTTGCTATCTAGGGCAGAAGAGATATTTGCAGTCAGCTCAGTTTGCATACAGGTCTCCTCTACATTATTTTATGTAGGCAGGCAGGTATGTGTAGATGTTGCAGAGGTCTTTTTTCTGTGTTGGAGCCAAAAGGTCAAAGCTTTTCCTTGTGGGAACTTTTCAACTTTGACTAAAGGTCTATCTCAACACAGGAATAATCTGGTGGTGATCTCTGTATACGTGTTACTATAGCAAACCCTGAGCAAAACACTCACTTTCATTGGTGCTTTTGTATGAGGCTTTGGAAGTGCTGCACAGATGGGGAATTAATCCTTGTATTGTTTCAGCAGATTAATGTGGGGTTGTCCTTGTTTAACAAACGAATAAAATGAATAATATGGGAGTGACCTACATCCCTCCCCCTCTTCTTTTCAAAACTTGACTGTTTAAGTATTCCTCAAACGCAGAGAATTTTTCCTTCTTTTCTCATCCTTATTAATTCTTTTGTTCTTATTGATGTCTGCTTGTTTCTCTCTTTTCTTGTCATGCTTGCCTCCTAGACTCTTTCATTTGATCATTCTTATCTTTTGCTCTCGTAGGGGTTTTTGTTGTTTAGCCCTGCTCCTGCAGTGTTGGCTGGTCTCTCAGAGCCTGAGGCTGTATTTCTACATAGTGGAGGTTTGTCAGGCATCACTTGTGACATGCCAGTACAAACTTTCAGAGCTGGAAACTGAAGCTTGGTTGTGGAAACCTGGAAAAGAAGAACCATGTGAAAATTCTAAGGGGGAAAAAAAAACCCTTAAGAATTCCCGTTCTTTTCCCCTGTGATCAGTGAGAAGTTCAGTTCATTTTCTTGCTAAACAGAGCTGAGGCAATAAACCACAAAAAAATTCCAGTCTCACCATGGTAAATGTTAATCTCATTCCTTTTCAGTGAGTTAGTTGTATAGCATCTACCATGATTTTCCACCTAAAATATTAGTCCTCTGTATAATAAATAAAAATACTGTCTGAAGTTATGGAGCTTATAGGGATCTCCTGTTATGCCTTATGGTGGGCAGTAGACAGCAGGAGATGCACCTACTGAAGAATGGAAATCCTGTCCTCCTTTCAGTACCTTTAGTGTCTTTATTGTTTTTTTTTGTTTTTAATGATAGTATAGTATGAACCTTAAATATGTTTTGAAAATAATTTTGTTGACACTTGTTACCTTTGAAGACTTACAGAGCCTAACCAGTCATCATCACATCTACTGAGATTCGTAAGAGGTTTGTGATTATCCAAAGCTGGCCAAGAAGGTTTTTTTTTTTTCCCAGCTGTAGTCACCCGTAATGTATTTGTAATAATGAATGTGTTTTTAGTGTTTAGGATGGGCTACTCTATTTCTGAACGTGAAGGGAACTTCCAAGGCATCCTGCTCCTTCAGAGCCCTGAGCTTCCCATTTATGTCCTGCCCTTTTCCTTGAGCAGAGTCCAGTTTAAGTTTACTGCACTGATTTTCAGTGTATAGTTCTTGTACTGAAGTGACTGTGATCATCCATGACAGTCTTGCCCACCATGGTTGTGACTCTATATGGTAATAAGATTCTATCTAAATAAACACTGTCATCCTGTACATCGACTCACAGTTGTTGCGTAGAGAAGAATTTGAGGACCAGAATCAAAAATAATCAACTTCAGTTTTGGGGTGACATGTCTGCTTATCTTGTGGTTAGAACCAAATCTAAATTCCAGATTTTGATAAAACTTCTCCAGAATGAATTGAACGTAAGCCTGGGTTATCCATCTGGCAAGGCTGTTTATAAACTTTCCTAAGGTACCTTCTACAAAGCAGGAGGGATCCGCATTGTATAAGATAGAAAGGTAAACCAACACGTGAAGGATGCTCCCTCTATAAAGGAGTGAAGTGCAAAATACTTAGTTTGAATCTATTTTTTGGTAGAGATGAGGCAAAGACACTTTTCTACAATCTTTTATTTAGAATAGGACAGGAGACTCCTCTTTAACGCATTACCTCTGATTAGAATAGGGAGGTTTAGGATTTGGTTACCTGGGCCATTCAGACATTTCTTCTTACAAAACTAGTGACACTACATTTTCAAATGAAAAAAAGTTATTAGGTTATTTCTTTTTTTTCTAGTGGTTCTCCCCCAGTATGCCAGGCAATGTTTACATGTGTAAGAAGAGAAGAAGGTATGTTATTAATCACTTGTGATAGCAGAGCAAGAAGTGATGCCAGCATTCCTAAAGCATAGCTAAATAAGTGTTTTCTGACTCATTTGAGACTTCTAAAAATCAGTAAGTTCTAGTTTTATTTGGTCGATGTAATGTTGATGGTGTTGAAAAGTACTTGTCCTAACATGCCCCAATAAACAGTTATTTCATACCGTATTTAAATGAAGGTTCTAGGGTACAAGCCGCATGTCAGCGGTCTCTTAAGATCTAGGTTGGTTGTGAACATAAAATGGCATTGCTACTTTGACTCCAAATGCCTGAAAACAAAGGCTCTGTCCTCAACTCTAGTAAATCAATATAGGTCGTTTGAGAATATCCCTTCAAAATTGTCATTTCTCCAGATCTGTTCTTGCTCTTCATGCCCAGCGCACCAGAAAATCTCTTACCTGGCTCCTCATTACACTCCGTATCATTCAGTGAAGTGCTGGGCAAGTGTTCCTCAGACTGAGAAAGTTGTAGATTCTAATAGAAAACATTTGATCAGCATAAAGTACGCATATGGTTTTGCTTCAAGTGCATAATGTACTTATGTATATTTTTTTCCACATAATTTTATTTTAAAGTAGCCTTTTCCAGGACTGCGGAAGGACCAGAGAGTTTAAAACTTCTGTGTATGCATAACAAAAGCCATTTTGGCCTTTAGTCATTTAAGTTCTTTGGCTTTTTATTGATGAAACAGAGTGGCTGTGCATATTAATGCATGTCATTATAAAGCACTGACTCATTCAACCCATCTCAGCAAAGATGCCAAAATTTTGAGTCCTTTCTGCATTTGCTTCCCAAAGGAGATGTTACCTTGTCCTGTAGAATCTTTATAAGGAAATTAAAGCTGTTTCTGCTGCATTTAAAAATAAACAAAACCTTCAGTAATGTTCACCTGAGGATTGTAGATACGGCAGTTCACCAGTAGCATTTTCCCTTCATGCCAGTTCAGAGAAATAAATTCACTTTTAAATTATGTTTCTGTGCTTGAACCTTCTGTTCTCTGAAGAATATTTATGAAGGTTCCTGTGCTGCCAGGCTCTTCCTGGAACTGTAAAACCTGCTCACGCATTACACAGCAAACCCAAGAGCTCCCTTTCCTGACAAATTCCCAAGACTACTTTTTAGAAATCCAACAACGATGAGTGAGGTGGTGGCAATTAATATTGTTATTGATGGCATATGTACATTTTATGCCAAACAGATAATATACTTCAGTGACACATCCTTCTCAGCTCTTAGAGAAAAATGTAGCTTCTAGTTCCAAGCAGTTTGGTGGCTTCTGAAGTCAAGTCTGCTCCTGGCTTTTTCTTCAAGAACGCAAGTACTTCTGCGTAGGTGAAAACATGTGGAGACCTGTGCACTTGGCCCTGCGAAATACCTGCAGGAGCCAGAGCTTTAGGATCCAATTTTAAAGGTGGCTTGAAAAATGCCGTTGTAGCATTCTCTGTTGTCACCAGTTGCTTCTACTTCAAACATGCTCAACACATACAGGAAAGTGTTTGGTTTGTTTTTTGGGTTTTTTTTTTGTATTAACTTCAATTACCAGCTGTGTGATTTTTTTTCTCTACCGTTTGTACTAAAAATTAAATGATCCCAGCACTGAACCAGGCTTTTTCCATTTTTGCTGATTTTCATCTGCATGCATCCAACTGATGATCAGAAGGTGGTGGGAATCCAGTGGCGAGGCTGATTCTCTCCCACCATAACTACAGTGCTGCACAAAACCCAGAGTTCGTTCTTATCTCAGGGTAAATTTTTGCACCTAGGATGTTTCAGAGGAAGTTTAAGTTTTTCCAAAGTTTAAGAAGGGTTTGCACCTACACAATAAACACGCAAACCTATGAAGTAACTTCTTGTGTGTCTGTTTTTGCAGGACCATGATTTCTCTCGCTCATCCTCACTACAATGCGTATGATCTGTGTGTGTGTTTAGGGAAGGGAAAATCAAGGAAATTTTAGATCCTTGTGATGAAGGGCAGAAGAGTAATGCTTAGTCACTCTTCTTGTATAATTTTATTAGTTGTTCTTATACGTGGTCCCAAGCTAAAATATTTGACTGCCATGCACTTGTTTTTTCATTTGGAGACTCAGTTTTCATGCTTCTGTGTATTAGGAGGATTTTGAACATGGCCTCCAGAGTTGCTTTGTACAGTTTTCTCAGAATGAAATGTTGTTACAACAGATTTGAAAGAGTGCCCATGTCAAATTAAAATGCCTCTGTTTTTGAAAGACTAACATCCTTAAAGCCATAGACGGAACCGTGTGAACAACAGTTTTAGGAAGAGATTTGCCTTGAGGCTTTGAAGTTATTGATCTCTGAGACCCATTTTCTTCTGGGCTTGGTAGTAAGGCAGAGAAGATGACGATCAAAATTTTTAAAGGACCTATTTTGAAAGTAACTGTCCATTTGTTGCTCATTGTCTCCATGTGTGGGTCAGAACAAGGATTCAGCACCAGAAATTAACAGGTGACGTTTCTTCAAATCTTAAATTATGCCTTTGGGACACTATGAACTTGCATTCTTTTCTCTGGAAGGATTGAAGGCAGAACGGGTATAATCAGAAAGGACATAAATCACGGAAAATAGTACATTAAATTTTACTAGTTGCCCATAAAAGCACACAGCTAATGAAATCATCTGTAATGAGTAGTGGCAAATTTTGACCATTCATTGGAATGAAAAACAAGACCCAAGAGTCTTTTTTTTTTAGCTCCTTTGCTTAAATGAGTTATCAACATTGGCTTTTCTGGGGATCAGACCAGAGCTATTAAAATGCCTCTTGCAGCAGGTTTCTTTCTTGTGAAATGGCAGAACTGTACAAATGAGGGGGTTATCAATTGGAACAGACGTTTTTATAGGGCATCATCAAACCAGGGAGCCGTCAGGGCAGCTTCCACCTTTGTAACTATGGAGGTGATGAATCAATGATGCACATGATTCAACTTCCTAGTGATTTAAACTGAGGGGAGATTTTTGACTACTTGAAAAAGGAGTTGTGCATTTTCTGATGCACTGCTTCAGTGATAAAATTTTTTTGAAAATGGCTGCATATTTCGTTAGAGAATGTGGCAAAATTGTCACTCCTTTGGGTTGATGTCTTGGGAGGCTTTTGAGAAACCATATTTAATTTTTCTGCTTCATAAGCCATTTTCAGAGATATTAGGAAAAGCAAATCATCAGGAGTAGTCAGCATGGCTTCATCTAGGGGAATTCATGCTTGGCCAACTTGATAAACTTCTGTAGTGAAATGGCTAGCCTGGTAGACAAGAGGAGACCAATGAATATTTTCTACGTGGTCTTTAGTAAGGCCTTTGACACCGTCTTCCTTAAGATCCCAGTAGAGAAACGGTTGATGTAGTGGCCGAGCACACAGTGAGGTGGATCAAAATGGCTGGGTGCTGAGGGTGGTGGTCAGCAGCACAAGGTCTAGTTGGAGGCCCGTAACTAGCGGTGTACTCCAAGGTACAGCTGGGGGTCCTGCTGGGTTCAGTCCTGTTCAACATGGTAATTACTTATCTAGATAATGGGACAGAGTGTACCCTCAGCGAGTTTGGAGATGATACCAAACTAGCAGAAGTGGCTGACGTGCCAGAGAGTCGTGCTGCCATCCGGAGGGACCTGGATGGACTGGAGAAATGGACTGACAGGAACCTCGTGGAGCTCAATCAGAGGAATTGTGAAGTCCTGCCTCTGGAGAGGAGCGACCCCAGGCACCAGGACATGTTGGAGATCATGGAGCTGGAAAATAGCTTGAGAGAAAAGGATCTGGGGTCCTGGTGGACACCAAGTTGAAGATGAGCAGCCAGCACAGTGCCCTTTCTGCAAAGAAAGCTGAAGGTCTCCTGGGCAGCATTAGACGAAGTATTGCCAACAGGTCGAGGGAGGTGATCCTTCCCCTCAGCACTGGTGAGGCCACACTTGGAGTGCTGGCTCCAGTGCTGGGCTTCCCAGTAAAAGAGAGATATGGACATACTGGAGAGAGTCTAGCATAGGGTCATGACGATGATTAAGGGTCTGGAGCATCTGTCCTGGGAGGAAAGGCTGAGAGAACTGGAGCTGCCCAGCCTGGAGAAGAGAAGGCTCAAGAGGGATCTTAACAAAGTATATAAATACCTGAAGGGTGCAAAGAGGATGGAGCCAGGCTCTGTTCAGAGGTGCCCAGTGCCAGGACCAGAGGCAGTGGGCACAAACTGACACACAGGAGGTTCCCTTTGAACATCAGGGAGCATTTGGGTCTTTTTTACTGTGAGGGTCAGCAAGCACTGACACAGGTTGCCCAGGGAGGTTGTGGCATCTCCATCCTTGGAGATACTCAGAAGCCGTCGGGGCGTGATCCCGAGCCACTGGCTCTGAGTGGCTGTGCTTGGGCAGGGAAGTTGAATGCATTGATCTCCAGAGCTCCCTTCCAGCTTCAACCATTTTGACTGATTCTATGATTTGGTGTCATCTTTAAATAGAATTAAACCATGAAAACTCCTTGAAATCGTTAAGTGATATTAAAATTTAGGTTTCCAAATCGGTCATTTTAGTAAAAACATTTACAAGTTATGTGTCAGTGATCTGGAGAATCCTCGATCAGGCTTCACACAATCTGGTATTTCTAATGGTTTTCATGGTGCTATGTACAAGAGTTAATAGCTGAGATGGGCCAACAAAAGAGTATGTTGAAGCTGTTTGGGAATTTTTTAGCATAAAACCGCAAATTGAAGTTTTAAGGCTTCGTTATCTTGGAGAAGGACAACTGTATTAAATTTTAAACTGTTTGCTGACATCACATTTCACTTGTTATACTCTTAGGGAGGGTGGGGAAATTTCCATCTTGGTGTTACTGAATGAGTCCTATGGAATTCGTCTTTGGTGTTTTTTACCTGTATTATTTTTACCATAGTAAAGCTGTTTTAAATTAAAATAGGACTTTCTTCCTTCTCCTGTCTTTGCTGAATCACAGAGGAGAAGAGGTTAATCACATCAAATATCAGACGCACAATTTAGAACCATTCATAAAAATAATCATTGCAAGCTTACATAGGATAAAATAATTTTTTATGGCTTCTCTACATAAAGTAATTGCTTATAGTGTGAACAATGATCTTTCCACTTTAAAGGGATGTGTGTTTTACAGATGCATTTCAGGTAGAAACTGGTGAATGTAGAAAGCAAGAATAAGTTCCGACAGTCTTGTGCTTTTGTCTTGATAGAAATGAATAATGAATTTATTCATGATCTTTAAGAGTAAATACAGGCAAAGCTTTCACTTCTCAGAGCTGATCTGTAGGGATGTCTTCCTTCACCTGTGGAGCTCCTCTGCCCACAGAGAATAACATGTGGGACTGCAATTTTAAAGGTGAACTTCTTTACAAATGTCTGTCTACTTCGACGCTTTTTTTTGAAAGGGGTAGGGTCTGCGAAGGGCTCATTCCTGGGCCAGAGCTTTGTGGTTGGATAACCCCTTGCTGACATTAAATGGTAGAAGAGGATGTTTGAAGTGAGGGAGAAGCAGGAAAAGAACATTATCTTCAGTTGCTTGGGTTTGGGATCTTATCAGATCTTACAGATAAATGGGCCCCCAAAGCTACCCAGGATACCTGCCTAATAGGCATGGTGTGCAGGGAACACGGTCCCTACTGTTTCATCAAAAGACCAGATCTAACAAAACTTAGACACCAGTATGTTGCTACTAGATAGCTGTTCACTTTGCTGTTGTTTGTAAGAGATGTAAATCAATGTCCTGACTATTTGAGGGTGTTCAAAATTGGTTTGCTCTTTTGAAAATGGAAGAGCGTTCATCTTAGTGTGCTGGCAGAGTTCTCAGCAAGATTACTGCCTTTAGTCCTCTTAAATGCTGTCCTCACATTTGGATACAGCAGTATTTCCTCCCTCTTGGGTTTTTGCTGTGTGATATTAACAATAATTTACAGCCTGCTTACAAAGGGGCTGGAGTGTAATGACGGGGACCTGTCCTCTAAAAGGTTGCGTAGGCTGTAAAATCTTTGCATTGAACTCGGAGAAACAGGATATTTGGGCTTTTTTAAAAAACAGTCAGTTAAAACCTTTCTTCCTCTAGCATTTCCAGTGCTGTGTTTTCCACAGCTGTTGTTCCAAAGAGCTCATTTTCTGTGTTTGTGCCTGGCGTGCTGTGGGGTTTTTTGAGAATAACAAGTAACATTAGCAAAGTGGGTAGGCCATGTATGCAGCACACAAAGTGCTTTGCAGCCTAGTGGGTTGACAGGCGTGTGATAGGTGAGAGCTTTGAGCAGAAATACGCACACATCCAGTTGTTGACTTCTGATTGGTACTATTGATAATGTGTGTTGGAAGTATCTCCTATATTATCCTCACTTTTTTTTTTACCTTTTCTTTGAAATCATAGAATCATCTAGGTTGGAAAATCCCTTGCAGCTCCTCCAGCCCCACCATGACCCTCACCCTGACCGTTCCCAACTCCCCCAGATCCCTCAGCGCTGGCTCAGCCCGACTCTTCAACCCCTCCAGGGATCCCGGGGACTCCCCCCTGCCCTGGGCAGCCCATTCCAACGCCCAACAGCCCCTTCTGCACAGAAATCCTTCCTCAGAGCCAGCCTGACCCTGCCCTGGGCAGCTTGAGGCCATTCCCTCGGGGCCTGGCGCTGGCTCCTTGGCTCCAGAGACTCATCCCCCCTCTCTGCCCCCTCCTGGCAGGGAGTTGCCGAGGGCCAGGAGGTCTCCCCTCAGCCTCCTCTTCTCCAGACTGAACCCCCCCAGTTCCCCCAGCCGCTCCCCAGCAGACCTGTGCTCCAGACCCTGCCCCAGCTCCGTTGCCCTTCTCTGGCCACGCTCGAGTCATTCAATGGCCTTTTTGGGGTGAGGGGCCCAACACTGAACCCACTCAGCAAGGGGTGGCCTCCCCAGTGCCGAGCCCAGGGCTCAGATCCCTTCCCTGTCCCTGCTGGCCACGCCAGTGTTGACACAAGCCAGGATGCCATTGGCCTTCTTAGCCACCTGGGCAAATAATGCATTCTGGGCATTTATAGTTGCTTGCTCCATAACTTGCCCATATTTAATGGAAAAGAGGTGTGTGTGAGAGAGTAAGAAAGCACCGTTTGATCTCCCTAATGATTACTACCTAAAACCTGATGTCCTCCTACACTCTGACATGTGATGACCTCACAGGATCCATTCTCCCCTCGCTCTTACCTCACAGTGTTGCTCTAGGTTGAAATTCAAGAGCGTGTGAACGGTGAGTCTGGTTTGAGCTAGAAGTGCCGTGTTTGGGATTACATTGACGGAAAGAAACAATCTCTGCTGTGGAGGGTGGTGTAAGCTGACACTGAAATAAATGTTATCTGTTTATTGTGGTGCTATTTATAAAGAGGCACCATACGGGCTCTTTGGGACATTGTTTTCTTGATCTTGTGCTAAGCTACACGATGCTGCTGCTCTTCTCTTCAGACTGTCAGAGCTTTAAGCAGCTACAGGGCTGCATGCTGCTTGTGACATGCCATTTTTCATTTCTGCCATGTCATTTAAATCCTTCTGGTGGATCTTTTGACATTTATTCAGGTGCTTGGATAAGTTTTGATTTAAGTAAAAAAAAAAAAAAAAATTAAATCTGTTGAGCAGTTGAAACCACGGGAGTCATCTGTCATTCACCAGCCCTTATCAGAGTTCAGCACCAGTAAGATGAAACAGCCGTTAGGTTTTAATTTCTGTGCGAGGATATGGTATGGTGGATGGCAGAGCTTCAGCATATACTTCAGTGCTGTTTGTCTCTGTGCCGCTGCTCCGGCTGTTAACGAGCCCTGTGACTGTAGATCTTCCAAGATGATTTAGTTGAGTTTGCCTTGAAGATACTTACTTCACATAAGTGTTTGAATATATTTATTAAACGTTTCACCCAGTCTTTAACAGAGACAGGCTTTTCTTGTTGCTGGGTGTTATCTGTAAATTAAGAAATGTTGCTTAATGAACATAGTTAAAACAAGCATCGTACCTCTTGCTTTTCTCTTCCTTGTCGCTTAGCAACAGAATTTCTCCCTGTGCAATCCCTGTATCTTCAGGAGGACTGTATCCATAATATCCTCTCTAATCCTTCTTGCTTTTTCTTTTCAGAAGCCTTGCTAAAAGATTTGAGTAACTTCATCAACCCCTTGACAGTCATAATAAAGCAGAGTAGGATAACATCAAACAATCATTCACTTTGGCAGCGTAAACTTTGCCGAATTCATCAGAAGTCTGTTAAGCTTGATGCTGTTTATAATCAAAATGCCTCTCTTGTGAAGAAAAACAGCTGGGTTAGAAATGTAGGGCTTTTAGCTCCTTAAAACACATTCAAGGGATTTGTGGTGGTATAATACCTTCTCATTTATGAATACCTTAATTGCACCAGATTTCCTCTGTTTCCCAGCTAATATGTAATTTACTCCATGACCTCTGTTTCTAAATCAGTCAAATGTGTAGGCTGTTATATTTATATATAGGGAAGCCCCCATGCAAACAGAAATATCCACTGCCTCCCCCCAGAATCTGAGTGTAGCTGATTTCCTTGTTTATCCCTTGGTTGCTCAAAGTGGTGGGAGTTCTGTGAAGGCAAAGGAGTTTATATGCTGCTTCTGCATGGTGCGAAGTGTTGGTTTTCATCGTTTAAATCTTGAATTATGCCTCTTAAAATCTATTGCAGTGCGAGAAACGAGCCTTCTGGAAATTAAAGAAGATACAGAACTGGATCCAGAGGAGAACAGCACTGTCTTCATGGGCATACTCATCAAAGGGCTGGCCAAGCTGAAAAAAATCCCCGAAACCGTGAAAGCCATCCAGGATCGCTTAGAACAAGAACTCAAGCAGATTGTTAAGAGGTCCACAACCCAGGTGGCAGACAATGGTTACCAGAGAGGGGAGAATCTTTCCCAAGAAAATCAGCCTAGGTAAGGATATTTCCACCACTGAACCTTGACTGCTGCAAAAAGAAGTCTGGAGAAGGGTTTTGTACCTGTTAATCGCCATTTGAAGGAATGTCAGTGATGTTTTTGCAGTAGCAGAGGTCTGAAATTGTAAAGTTTTCAGAAATCTCCGGGTCTCCCTGAAAGGCTGATTTCCATGAACACCTGAAAGGCTCAGAAATTTAAGAAAGGGGAGGTGTTATTGCTCCTCAGCTAAGGATGTGGGAAAGGGGAGAATCTTCCTTCTGTGCTTGGCCCTTAAAGAGAATAATTTGGCTAAGCAGATGTTTGAAATGCAGAGTTGAAGGTGGAAGCACCGTAGAAGCCAGCATTATTTAACCAGAAAGAGGTGCATTATGTTAAGTACTTGATTTAATTTTTTTTTTAACCTAACCTTTCATTTTAAGCGACTTTACAACAGATTGAATTGTAGTGCTGTTTCAGATTGCTGGTACGTATGGTGTAAAGAACACTCAGTGCCAAAACAAATACTATCTTCTTGTGTTACACTGAATCATGGCTATACACAGGTCCTGATGCCAAAGAAATTTTTGTAAGTTCCTACGTAATATGACTTGAAAAGAGAAGATTCAGCTCAGTTATTTATTTCAAGTGTAGCAGTCTAGTTAAGCTGATGCAGGTGCAAAGCTTTGAAATCATGTATGGGACTAATTACATCAGTAAATATATGGCCAAGTTTCTAATTGGTTTGCAGCCCCATTTACATTAATAACAAGGTGTGGAAAGTCAAAAACTACATTTCTGCCATTCTACAGGAGTTGCTAGAACTCTTGTTTGTAAAATAGGACTCCATAAGGGCTACCCATCACTCTTAGCTGAAATATTAATTTATGATACTGCACATTGTAATGACCACTGTCCAAATGGAAGGAATGGTGGAAAAGAAAAACGAAAACAAATATATTTCTTCACTATGTGTAATATTTGTAGTGGAAAATCACTCCCAAGGATAAGTTTAATAAAGCCTAATAAAGCCTAATAAAGACTTCTTTTTTAACTCCTATCATTCTAATTGCTGTGGAAACAATTATGTTTTAAAGAATTCATAGAGTCACGGTGCTGATAACTCAGTGAAATTACAACAAGCTTATTGGGTGGGTCAGAAGGCAGAATTTTAGTTTGTGATGCCAAAAGGGAGCATAGCACATGCTTGATACTTGTTTTATGAATTAGTCTTGAGAGGATGTATGGGTACTGGTTGTCCATCGATATTGGTAAATTGGATCAGATTGTATTTTAATGACGTTAATCTGTCCAGAGGGTTGAGTAAGGTACAAAAAAGTTTAATGGGCTTTGGCCTGTGTTTAATAGGAGTTTGTGAGCCTTTGTATTCTAGAGCTATGGAAAGTGTCTTGAATTCTTGTGGAATAAAGAGATAATTAGAACTGATTCTAAACCTAAATTGCATGCAAAGTTTACGGCAAGCAGGTGAATTCATTTATACTGAAAAGAATAAATTATAATATGGAAAGGTGTACCGCCCCTTAAATTAGCTACAGTTTTAAATCAAAACTAAGCCACTTTCCTGCTGTCAAGAAAAAAATAAATTGAACAACAAGGTCCTACTATTTCAAGAGAGCTCTGCAAGACCCCAGATTTGAGCATGATGCAGTGCCCAAATCTGCTTAACTATTTAGTAGGCTGTGAGCCACAACGCTTACCTGACCTCAGGGTTCAGGGAGTAAAATGTTTTTCAGTTCACCTTAAAACCAGTCACACTTGGATCCCTCTTTGTCTCTGTCACAGAGCTCAGTGCTGGTGTTCAGCTATTTTAAACAGTAAAAATTCTTTCTTGTGGCAAATAAAATGACTAATAAGATGGCAGAGAACCTTCAGGGTCCGAGGCCGTAGACTGAGCCTTCTGCTGAACAAGTTCCCTGCGCCTTATTCACTGTGCACAGAACAAGTTACGTGCATTTCTTCATCGCTCTGTGGTGCCTCTCAAAGCCTGGCTCTTATTTTTTTCCATATGGAAAGGGTGGTGTTTGCCTCCACTGGAGGATGAGGCTGATCATCTGCTTGTGTAAGTTGTGGTGGAACTTACACCAGAACTTCCACAGTGATGTAATTCCTTTTGAGACCCCGTGTAAGAATTTTGTAGAGCCCTCTCATTGTACAAGAGAGAAATAATTTCTAGAACCTGGCCAGAGAAGTTGCAGATCTGATAACGGCTACTAAGACTGGAGAGATGCTGATCTCATTCTTATTTTTTAAATTGGACTGTTTTTTGCTTCCTTACCTAGTAAGCTTTTCCATATCGATTTGTGCAGCTGCCTTTTAATTTGTGTATAAAAACATGAACTGCTCCCAAATTTTTAAGATCAAGAATATTATTTTTTATTGTTAACAATGCTAAAGCAGCTACATCCCAGTGAGTAACGCTGTCTCTCCTGCACCCCTTGGTGCTCTCTTCATAGAGCCAACAGGGCTCCTCAGAGCCTTGTCAAGTCTTGTAGCCCCCTAAGCCTGCCAGGAGCAAGTCTTGTCCACGCTGCAGTAGATGTTGTGTGCCAGGGTTGTCAGTAAGCACGTGCACAGGAGTGAGCAATGGTTGTGCTGTCGATAATGCATGGCCTGGTCTGTTGTGGGTGCCCTGTCGTTGTCTTTGGTTTGAGCCCTCAGCAGTGTAGCTCAACAGAGTTGGGGTGAAACTGGAAAGGCTCATTTACTGACGATGACACTAGCCCTGCTAAGGACTTCTGTATAATGGCAGAAATAAAGTTTTCACCAGTGAGGTCACAAAAGAAAGTCTTCCATTGCTTTGCGATACAGCCGATTCTTAAGTTTCCTAAAACATGCAACATGGGTGCAATCATGTGGGATAACAGACTTAAGATAGACCTAACGGGAGAGAACGTTTTTGGCTGTAAGATACTTTGCTGTGAATATAAACCCTCTTTACTAACGTGCACTTATTACCATGAAGTATGAATGATATGAAGGTAAGAAAACCTGAAGAAGGGCAGTGGTAGGTTCCTAGTAGTTCCTTGTCACTGGTAGGAGGTAATTTTAAAAACTATGCTTGAATCTCATGTAGTTGCAGCTGACCTCACCTTGAACTGAATTGGACTTCCCTAAAGTCAAAATTCTCTAAAGTTTTTAGATATCCGTTCTTGAAACAAGTTTATGAAAAAGGGCTTAAATATAGAAATTGTCACTGCCTTATCCTTAATTAGTGGCTCATTAGAGCATGTTTGATACCTTTGTGTTTAGAAATATGTATCTTGGATTGTGGAGGACAAAGCATCATAGAAGAGGCCGTATTGTGTTAGCTTGGGGTTCTGCTACATGTACCTGTGAGTCTTTTCTGAATGATGGAAGATTGATGACTTCAGAATAAAAATAACTGGACACATGCCTACTTAAGGACCAGATTTATGGGACAAGATTTAGGTAGGGATACAATGAAAATCCAGGAGGAGATGATGTGTTGACAATTTTGCTGCTAAATCCTATCGATTGGATTCAGTGCACTTTTCCCTACATGTTCATAATACACTTCTGGCTTTTTACCTCATCTGAGGCTTTAAAACAAATACAGAAATTATATACACACCAACACTCTGACTAGGCAAAGGACGTTATTGCTGCTAAAATGCATGAATTGTCATTAGCGACCTCATTCAGGTGTCAGCAGTCACTCTGCATCAATTCATTCTCCCTTATTGCCCAGACAACAGGAGTTGCTTCTGGGTGTGTGTCACTGTCTCTCAACATACTTACCATATTTCTCGGTGAAGAGGTTATGAGATTGCTTTGACAAATTGCCTAAGCCAGTCTCCTGTCATTCTCTGTATGTGTTCTGTTTAGGTCACTCAGTGCTGCAACCCCATGTGCATAAAATCTAGGCCGTATTATTTTATGCTGTTTTGTCTTGTTGGCTGTCTGACACGGACTGTTCGTGTCTCTCTTGGGTCACCTTGTTTCCAAAATGACCTGACAGATTTCGAAGACTTTTAGATAAAAGAAGATTAAGAGAAGAGATGCTGGGTAATTTGAAAACAGGGCCATGTGGACATATGATGTTAGTTGAGAATGGAAAATGTAACGGAGTAGCAGTTAGCACCACCAAAGGATGTGGATTGGGAGGATTTCCTGTCTATCAGTCTGTAACTTGAGAATAGAAAGACAGTGGGACATAAAACCAAATAATTCTGCTCAGTATAATATTATTTTAGTAATGGCTCCATAAACAAATTGATAATGTGATGTCAGGCTCACCTAGGGACAAGGAAAATGAAATTATCAAACTATCCAGCCAGTTCAGTTCTACAAAATTGTACTTTACTGGGACAACAAGGAGGTCTATAGATAACTAAGTTTTCATTTCTGATGGGATGTTAGTAGAAGTTGGGCTTGCACTGATACATTTTCTTCATGGTACATAATTAATTTCCTCCTATCATGTTATCTTTTTTGGCATTTCAACTAAGGCTGTGCGTGAGTTCCTCCAACACGAGCTTCCTCATCTGTCCAAATTCTTCTACATCTGGTTTTCATTCTATTTTTTTCTGGCTTCTGGCTGAGCAGCCAGTTTCCCCCAGCTGCCCCTCTTTCACTTGCTGGGAGAAGTTCTGCACATCTCTTAGGGGCTGTTGAAGCACTAGTTGACTCTCCCGTGTCTTAGAGTGGGTTGGAGAAGATATTTATTTAACAGCAGTGTTTTTCAGGCAGCCTTGTCTGCATATTGTCCTGTCTCCTTCACTGGTAACACTGGTGATGGGCTAACAGTAGTTAGGGAAGGGGAAAGATGTATTGTTTTTTTCACAGTAGCACCTTCTCAGTTTCATTTGGACGGGATATTTATTAAGCTTTATACAAAGCCTAAATGGAGGACAATGGCTTTTCTTCCACACTGGGCTTTCCCGTATTAAAATGTAATAATGTTAATGATAGTAATAGCTGTCTTTTCTGATGCTGTCTTTACCCTCATGTCCCGTATCCTTCTGTTTATCCCCTGCCAGCATCTTAAAATTTGTAAAGACCTGTAAAAAAGTGGCATTTCCTCTCTTAGCACCAACGCTTTTCTTTAGGCATTTGTTGCTATTCTTAAATACGAAGAAAATTGATATACACACACCAGTTGCTTTTGTTTTGCTGAAATACGTGTCTTGATTTTACAGTCCCTTGAGGTATGGCGGTAATAATGTCCTCATGTTTCTTATGAGTACCATGATTCCTAATCTTTATTTTTATTTTTAATCTGACATACATCTGGCCACTTGACCTGTTCTGCTGTGCCTCACTGTACCCTCCCTGACTCATCCAATGGCTCTTTCTATTCAATCAAGGTGCGTTTCTCCTTAACCATTTGAGCTGTGTAGTTCACAGCACTGGCAGGTGAATGGCCCATGTGAGATCCCCAAAAGACTACTGGATAATGCTGTGCATATATATCTATATATGTAAAATTGTAGTATATGAATGAGACACAGTAAGCTGATAGTATTTTTTATATTTTTTTTAAACAAGAGCTAGCTGCTGTCCTTTACAGACTAGAAGTTCAGCCTAGGATTGCTGTAGGCTAAGGTTTTAGTCACAGCATCATGCCAGGCCACTTCTACTGTCCAGTGGTAACAGCAGCAAACGTGCAACAGCTTCTTAATTACTGCACCTAATTAATCCAGCTGCTGGCTTAAACAGCTGATGGAAGTGGATGCATGCAGATACCGAGCATTCCGAAATCAAGTGGCTGAGGCATGAGCACACACGTTAACTAACCCACAAGACTGAAGTGTGGTGGTTAAGGAGTGGGTGCGACTCCAATTCTGCCGCAGATCTTCTGTCCTGCTCTGGGGATAGCAACTTCTGATGGGAAGGCACAGAAAGCATGTGCTAATTCCTAAGCTCCTGCACTTAAATGTGATGGAGCCTGTCTGTCAGAGCTAGAAGTGCCTAACATATGGATTTGGGAAGTGTTATCTTCACATTTTGTTGGGGTTACACGTGTACTTGAATTGCTCATTAAACGGCAGTGAACTTGATTGGAGTTTTTCTTTTCTCAAATAATAAAAGAAGTGATGAGTCATTGCCTTATCACAAAATATTTAGGACTTTGCAAAGGTACATTAAGAAAAAAAATCAGGCAGTAAGGAAGCTGTAGGAGCAGGCAGTATAGTACATTTAGATGAGGTGGTAGCTGTAGCACCTTCATATAGTAGTGAAATCTTGATAACTGACACAGTTGATGAGGCTTGATGTTTCAGGTTTCTAATCATTCATGTTGTTTAAAACTTGCCATACTACAAAATTTGAATTACAGAATGAGTATCTTGTGTTCTGTTTGTATGGGTAAGTCAATTTTTATTGACTTGAGAATCTTGCCTCCTCCTGGGGGAAAAGTAGGTAGTTCACCCTCCTTGTCTGCTGGCAACTTAAAATGGTCTTGAATATCATGGTACTGATGTGTAGTTACTAACATGTTTGTCTGCCTTATACCCCTGAGTAGAACACATTAAAAGTGAGCAACTCTCATTTAGAGGAGGGAGTGAGGAGGAAGATCCTCAGAAGTATTGAGGTCAAGGTCCTGCACTTGGGCCACAACAACCCTGTGCATGGCTACTGGCTTGGGGAGGTGTGCCTGGAGCTGTCTGGAAGAAAAGGATCTGGGTGTCCTAATTGACAAACAGCTGAACAGGAGCCAGCAGTGTGCCCAGGTGGCCATGAAAGCCAACAGCATCTTGGCTTGTGTCAGCACTAGTGTGACCAGCAGGAGCAGGGAGGTGACAGTCCCCTGTGCTCGGCACTGGTGAGGCCACACCTGGAGGGTTGTGTCCAGGTTTGGGCACCTCAATCCCAGAGAGATCTGGAGGGGCTGGAGCGAGGGCAGAGGAGGGCAACGAGGCTGGGGAAGGGCTGGAGAATCAATCCTGTGAGGAGCCAGGGAAGGAGCTGGGAGTGTTGAGGGTGAGGAGGAGGAGGCTGAGGGGAGCCCTCATCCCTCTCTGCAGCTCCTGACAGGACATTGCAGAGAGGCTGGGGCTGGGCTCTGCTCCCGGGGATCAGGGACAGGACAAGAGGGAACGGCTGGAAACTGCCCCAGGGGAGGGTCAGGCTGGGCAGGAGGAGAAAATGTTTCCCAGCCAGAGTGGTGCGAGAGTGGAACAGGCTGCCCAGGGAGGGGGGAGTCCCCATCCCTGGGGGGGTTTCAGGGCCGTTGGGATGAGCTGTGGGGGATGTGGGGTAGGGGAGAGCTTTGTAGAGTCGGGCTGAGGGTTGGCCTCGATGATCCCGAGGGGCTTTTCCAGCCTGAGTGATTCTGGGATTCTGATTCTGTGAGGTACCAAACCTGACTTGCTGACAGCTGCAGCTGATCACCTGAACCCCACATAGAGGGTTTGCAGCTCGATGACCCTCCAGCTTGAACATAGTATTTGTCACCAAAGCAGGGTATATCAAGTCCCATCTTCTGACTCCTGGCATGTTGCTCTGATGTGTTGCATGACTGTGTGCCTGTGGTGTCTTCTAGAAACTGAGCAGAGGTTGTCTTGATGCTTTACAGGTTATTGCTGGAACTGCTGGAGCTTCTCTTTGACAAGTTCAATGCCGTGGCTGCTGCACACTCTGTTGTCCTTGGACACCTTCAGCAAACGGTGGCCTCTCCTTGCAGCCAGTATGATGGTGATATCAAGCTCTATGACATGGTTGATGTCTGGGTGAAGATCCAAGACGTCTTGCAGGTAAGAATCCTTCAGGTGGGCACATTTTCAGCTTGAAACAGCTTTTATAACCAGAATAGCATAGAATAGTTGTCACACTCAAGAGACAGCTGTGCTGGGATTCGTCTTGGATTTTGGTAAGTGGCCACATTTAAAAGAGACTGTTAAACTCCAGAGAGTTTAAATATTGGCAAAAAAAATATATCCTGTGGATTCATCCTTATGGTGTATGGAAAGGTTGATTCCTTTTGCCTACCAAGTGATTTATCAGAAGCTTTCAAACAGTGACATTTTTGTTCTGTGTTACCGTGTCATGCCTGTCTTATAAAGTGTCACAGCTCTAATCGCCTGTCTTCTCTTGTCATTATGGCTTGGTTATAGTCAGCTGAGACACTTGCTGCCAGCATGTTTTCAGGGAATTCTTATTTGATTCTTATTTTTTAACTGTGTGTACTAAAGCTGTACCTTGCTTAGGCTTTATTCTGGTACCATGCCTATCACCTCAGTATCTGAGACTCTCACAAGCAGCAGAGTTATCTGTCACATGTCTGTTCTCTCATTCTTGCTGTGAGGCTAACACATGCACATGAGAGTTATTTATTTATTTCTTTATTTTGGAATTGCCTTTATAGACAGTACACAGATGTACAACTCACCAGTATTTGATCGAGGAGGTCAAAAAAATGAGCCTGGCATTATTTACAAGAGGTGTCAAGATTTATGATGGTCATTCCACCTCTCGCCTCTTCATGAAAAATGCTGCTTCCTACTCTAACGGAGTTTTTCACTGTAGGACATGTCCTGATCCAGTGTCGGGGTAGGTTTCAATATGATCCCAAGAACAAGATTAAGGCACAAACGAGGTCAAAAGCCATACACCCAAACCAAAGTTTTTATTATTAAAAGTGGAGAGGGGTAATGATAGGACAGAATGGAAGGAAAAGGCAGAAATCAAGCCAGTATCCGGAATGGAGTCACAAGAATAGTCACGCCATGGATCCAGCAACATCCCGTTGGTCCTCAGTCTTCAGTTCTTTGGTAGTGGGTGCACACAGAGCAAAGTTCTCTGTCATCTTTTAAATTCATCTTATCAGCTGATGAGCATATCTGCCCACCTTTACTTTTTCCTCTGTTCCCACAGAGCAATCAATTTTTGAGCAATCATCAGGCTTCTGGGGCAGAAACGCTCGCCTCAGAGGCACGGAGTCATCAGTAATGCACTCAGGGTGTCTGGTGTGCGTGAGAGAGCCACAAAATAATCGGGTTTATACAACGGCCGGTGATCGGTGGTCCTTGTGCTTGATGAGAAACACCTTGTTTCACTCTGTCCACCTCTTCGAGGCTTATCTAAGGAGTTTGTCAATTCACCTACAAGGGAGCGGGAACGGTTCATCCGTCAATACACTCCTGCTTCCTTGGGTGAATTCCTTAGATTAATTACAAAGGCCACAGCTGGTTCTTGATGAATGGTTGAAGTGTTACTGACATCACCCCATGACTCAAAACACACAGACTAGCAAGCTTTCAGACGATCATTTGACATTTCAGTCTCTCACAGGGCACAGGTCTATTTAGCTGTTACTGTAAAGGCTTCTTTGACTGGGCAGAGATACACAAGAGGTCTTTTGTTTACACAAATACAGGCAACTGTGTCCACGCTGGGAATTTAGATACTTCTTGAATACGGTAAATGCAAGGTATGGGCCTTTGATTGCATCCACTGTCTCCTTACCTACTTGTTTGTCTATCTAGAGGAGTTAGTGGTTTTATTAAAGAAATATTTATCAGTTTTCTCCGTGATACAGATTGTCACCTTCATTCAATATTATTTTTGCAAAAATTTCACAAAATCCCAGAATCATCTGGGTTGGAAAAGTCCTTGAAGCTCCTCCAGTCCAACCATGACCCTCACCCTGACCATTCCCAACTCCCCCAGATCCCTCAGCGCTGGCTCAGCCCGACTCTTCAACCCCTCCAGGGATCCCGGGGACTCACCCCCTGCCCTGGGCAGCCCATTCCAACGCCCAACAGCCCCTTCTGCACAGAAATCCTTCCTCAGAGCCAGCCTGACCCTGCCCTGGGCAGCTTGAGGCCATTCCCTCGGGGCCTGGCGCTGGCTCCTTGGCTCCAGAGACTCATCCCCCCTCTCTGCCCCCTCCTGGCAGGGAGTTGCAGAGGGCCAGGAGGTCTCCCCTCAGCCTCCTCTGCTCCAGACTGAACCCCCCCAGTTCCCCCAGCCGCTCCCCAGCAGACCTGTGCTCCAGACCCTGCCCCAGCTCCGTTGCCCTTCTCTGGCCACGCTCGAGTCATTCAATGGCCTTTTTGGGGTGAGGGGCCCAAAACTGAACCCCCTCAGCGAGGGGCGGCCTCCCCAGTGCCCAGCACAGGGCTCAGATCCCTTCCCTGTCCCTGCTGGATGTCCAGCCAGATGTTAATGGTGGGTTTTCTAAACAAAAGAGTGTCCCAGAACTAAAGCTGGTAAAGGGAGAAATTAAACTTAAGGACATGAGGAAAGTGTTTGGCATGGGGTGTCTCCAGCTGTTTTACTGTAATCCATGAGGTCTAGAAAAACTTTAAGCTGTGAGTTCTGCAGACTTTGCTCCAGGAAGACAAAGCCTTGGGAGTAAGAATCCTCCAAGACTTTATCTTCAGTGAAGCAGAATGGCAAGCTGGTACTTTGCGCTTAGCAGTGAGAGTTTGTGGTGGTTTCATTCCTTGAGAGTGGAGAAATTGGGAGTGAGTTATAATGTCTATCCCAAAACCATACTGATAAACCTTCTGTACAGAACCATGCGCAGTTGTGCGCGTACAGAGAATGAATGTGTTTTCCGTGTCGGGGAGAAAATATTTGACCAAGCTTTCCATAAAATTCATGCCAAGAAAAATAAACCGAACTGCTTGTAAAGGTTTTGTTGATACTGGCCTGCAAGCACAGGTGTCGGAGGGAGTCAGAAAAGCTTCCAAAAGAGCTTTTACAATGCATAAAACCAGCACTTCAAAATCCATAATCTCTTGCTGGTTTAGGGTAGGAGATGAGCATTGACTGACATGGAAAGGAGAAAACCTTCCATTTTCTTTGGTCAAAATCTTGTGGGTTTTTTGTACGTTAGTTTTGTTGGAGCAGATTAAAGTTTTCCTTACAGTGTAAGAAAACCTTTTATCCCAAGACTAAATTATTTCTATCCTTTTTTTTTAAATTTTTTTTGTCTGGATATGGATACTTTTTTGAGAGGAGGTCTTACGTTTGTGGCAGAGGGAGCACAAAACTGAGTTTTAAAAGTGTTAGTTCAAATGTGCCTGCTGTTGGGGGAGGAAGAAAATTTGGAGGAAGTAGGTTCATGGTGGGGTGCATCAGGGAAACGATGCAATTCCTGCAGCTCGTAATGAATGAAGCTTATCCATCATGCTAGAACAATATCACATGACTCTGCAATTCCCATGGATAATCTTTTGCACATGTACATTGTGGATCTTTGCATGTGAAATACATTACAGCGAGGTTATCTCTCTATAGTTCCTTACAGAAGTAATAATGCCTGCTCATGGTGGTCTAGAAATTGTCCTTTATGGGAAATGTGAGTGTTGTTTTCAGCAGCATGTTTTTGTAGCTGGATTTCTGAATGCTTCCTAATCACTGCACCAAGCACAGTGCTGTAGTACTAGTTAGGTGGCACAGGTGTTGTGCAGTGTTTAGATACTGAACATGCAGATAGTATATATTTTTGACCTTCTCTGAGAATGGAAGAGGAATACTGAACTCGTCAGGAGGAAGACAGAGTGACCTTTTAGAGTTGGGTACTAGAGTGCTAGAAAACAACCAAGCAAAAAGTCAGTTTGTCAAAATATTAGAGCAGCCTCCTTCAGGAAAACACAGTTTGAAGTTATTTACTTGTAGCAGAGCCGGCTTAGCCTGTGGACTTATTGCTGTACCAACAGGACAGATTTGAAACTTGTTTAAATTTTAACTTGGCATTCTGTGCGTGGAACTAATTTAGCTCTTCAGTGTAGGAGTGGGTGGAATATCCTTCTGAAAAGTGTAATTACTGTAGGACCAAGTACTGGGTTGGAGAGAACTGTGAGCTGTGTTACAAGGGCAGTTAGTGATGGGCAACATGGGTAGTTGCTTCAGGACAACGTGGTGGAAGAATTCTGGTTTTTTTCTGGGCACAATTCAATGTATATGCTGCAACATCCCGTCCAAAATGATGAAGGCTGTGCGGTCTGAAAGGCACAGCAGTGAATGTGCTTGGGAAGGAGGCAGAAGGTTTTGGGTGCAGCATAGTTTTCATGTGTTGTTTTAGTTTTTTAGTCTAAGCCAAATCTCCTTAGTCCAGCTGAGAGCTTCTCTGTCCTGTTGTGTTAGTGTCAGGGGACAGACAGCTGGTGGATGTGCTGTAGCAGTCACTCTGCTTGGTGTGATGGTTCTTCCTTGCTGTTATCTCTAGCACAGAACTGTTAACAGTTCATTGACCTTTTTTTAGCACTGTCTTTTGATACCATGATGAGGGAGAGGCATATGTCCCTGCAGAACACTACCAGTGTTCATTCAGCTTCTTCAGAAATGTCACCTTTCCAGTGATAAGATGGTCACTCCGTACCCTGCTGCTGAAGAAGACATCAAAGAAATCTCCATGTGTGCTCAGTATCCTGTTATCACCTTAGACTGGTGCTATTTGCCTCCAAGGAAGAGATATTTTCTCTTTTTCTAGTGGTAGTATTTGTAGTTGGATCTCGTTTTTTTTTCAGAGTGGTCTATATCTATTTCTTGCCTCTGCAGAAGAGAGGGAAGATTACATATATTCTTAGGGACCTATATCTTTAGCAAGCTGTCTGGTGGTCCATCTACGGAGAAGACACTGACAATTATTACTTTCCTTTTTTGGGGTCTTCTGTTTAATACTTTCGGGTGTTTTCCAAAAATGATGTGAATTAGCAAGCTAAACACTGCTGAAATACCGTAAGAAAACTGGAGCAAGAGAAATTGAAGCCTGCTGTCTGCCCACACACTACTGTTCTGGAACTGCAGAGCGGGAGGTATCCAAAACTGTTGATTGAGAAAGCCTCTCTCTTTGCATGTGATGCTCCTCCGTCCAGAGGCAGTGTGGCAGAAGAGGAATGACACTCGAGAGCAGGATTTGAGCAGGGAGATGGAGTAGTTCTGCAGTACACAGCTTGGTCTGGTGGCCAGCAGTGGGAGGGATCTCTCAGAAAAGCTCCACTCAAACTGTATTTGCTATGTCATACTTCTCCAGGAGTACTGCTAGAGCACTTTGACACATTTCACAGTTCTGGTGCTCTAACTGAACCACTATGTGATTATTTATTTTTTTTTTTTTTTTTTTTTTTTTTTTTTTTTTTTTTTTTTTTTTTTTAAAAAAAGTGTATTAATGGCACAAATTATCTGCCCTCTTAGGCCCACAAATGAGCGGGGAAAAGACAGTGGGGTTTAGCAGTCTTAGTGCTCAATTTACCTCGCTGCATCCTCATGGAAAAGGTGTAGAGGTTTCAACTCCATGCCAGTCTATGCAGATCTAAGCCAGCTGTGCTGGGATTCCATTTCTTCCTTTCCTGCAGCCCAGGATTCTTTCCCTGCTCTGGCAGCATTGCTTATTTTCCTGACAGTGATCTAATTTAATGGAGTTGATTTGGCTAAATATTTTCTGTTGGCTGCGTTTTCTGCTTGCTCAGGTCCTTGAACTGTGTCAGTGTTGGCACAGGAGTGAGCGATGAGGGAATGCACCACGAAGAAAGCAAGCAAAGGGTTTATCCTGGCAACTGCAGCTTTCATCAGCTTAAGCTGCTCTGTGGAACGGCACCTCGAGATACCTGCTCATGCAAAACCAAAGTGGTTTCTTGCCCTTGCCCTGGGTGGCTCAGCACAGGTTTGACAGCTGTGCAAAACACTTACTAAAATGGCTTGTGATGGAGCTTAGGAATAATGTCCAGTCATGAGCTCCAAATCTCTCTGCAGTTGTGCTGCTGCCTGACTTTTCACTTAAATAAGCGTATGTCCTGTAATAGGTGACCAAATCTGGTTTTGCTGAACCTTTACATTTAAAGGACGATTGAACTATTTGTGATACAGTTAATACTTGTAAAGTAAAATAAGATTCTTGCGTGAGAGGTGTTAGTGTTAATATGCCATGAATACTGGTTGAAATGTCAGAGCAGTAGATGAAATTGCTGTTGCGTTTGGAAAGTTCACCAGGTAATATTTTGAACCTAAAGTAGCATTATTTTTCAGAAAGTCTCTTTATAGAAATTTAATGGGTTTGGGTTTGTCCTCAAAATAACGTGCCTGACAGTCTTTGCGGTTCTCTTTAAATGGTCTTAAGTGTGTGGAACTGATGCCCTTGGACTCCTGACTGGTTTGTCTCATTAATGCTCATCTCTCGTTTAGCCGAGATGACGATGGTCATGAAAGTGATTTGTCTGCAGCTTTTGAAAATTACAGTTTCAGTCAGTCCTGGGTGCATGAAGGAGGGAGAGAGAGAGCATTCTACCCTCCAGGATGCTGATATTTAAAAATGGAATTTAGATCATTAGAGTAGGTCACTTGACATTCCCCCCGCTCCCTGCTTCTTATTTGAAGTGAACTCAGAGCATGCATTACATCCAGTATGGTGTTACACAACTTTTTTTTTTTTTTTTCTTCAAATATGTACCACTAAGAGCATGAGAATTTCTGTGAAAGTTTATGGTCCAGGGAGAGTGTCATATTTCTGAATCTAGGAAGGGTCGAGATTATTCTGCAAAAAGGTATTTCTTTAAGTTTTGGTCTTGCGGAGAAGGTACGTAATATCCCACCTCCCCTCTCTGTCAAAATGTTTTATAGAATTGCTCCAACTTACCTGATAATTCAGTTTTCTCCTTCCATTTTGAAATAAATTAATTAGGTACCTTTCTTAAGCTCTTAAGAAGATGCACTTGGAGTTTGGGATGGTGGAAATCACTTTGATGAAGGTGAAAGAGGGTGTCAGCACGTGCAAAAAGATTTCATGGCATTGGGATGTATTTTGCAGGTAGAAGGGCAAAGAATGAGCTAGCAATGGCATACCGTCCTTTAAAAACAAAGAATATGAAGTAAAAATACACAAAATTGATTTGTTTTCTCTTTAACTGGATGATTCTAGCTGAAGCCAAGTGTGTTTAAAACTAACGCCAATTATTTTGGTAACAGGTACCTGGAAGAGGTCCAGGGCTGAGCTGGCTGTGAACACGGGGTTATTGTCTTTCCCAGGAATGGTCCTTGTTCACTGAACTGTGCTGTATTAGCATGGTGACAGAGCAGAAGCCTGCACCGACACTACTGCATTAATAGCTCTTGTTTTGAGAGTCTTTTTTTTGTCCCGGAGCTGTTGATCCCATGTATTTGATAAACACTAATATTTAGGCTAAAGTTCAAAGAGATAAAGCCCTGCATAAAAATAAATTGTTTGAACGGTGTACAGTCACTTGTGCAGTTTGTTGCAGAAGAGATGTCCGAGCTTATGGTTTGGGAAATCTAAAAAAAAAAAAAAAAAAATCAGCTCATTTAATGAAACGCTTGCAGGTATATGAGAAAGGGGAAAAAACTCATCCTCTTCTGTCTGCTGTAGAGCATCAAGCTGCTTGTACTTGCAGGTCTCCTCATTTCATGTGGATTTTCCTTTTAGTAGTTGAGCCTAGTTACAAAGTTCAAGTTTTAAAGGGTATGTGGAGTTTATGCCTAAATATTTCAGTAGCTAAATCCGTGTACGTTAAAAGCATATACATAGCTGGTCTTCTGAGGGAGGAAAAAGGTGCACAAAGTCTTGTCAAGAGCATCAGTAAATAATTTCAGAAAGCTGTTTAGTGTAGTTGTGAAAGGAAAGTAGAAGTCGGCTCTGCTAGGTGTTAGGCTAAGAGAAAGTCTGTGCTGAGGAAGAGGTTGGGAATACAGAGTGCAGGAATGACACATTCCCTACTTTGGTGTGAAACCTGTGCCCTTTGAATCCTGGACCACTGTCAGATGCTCTCTAATTGATACAGCTTGAGAGCACAGAATTGTTTGCAGCCTTTGTTTGAAGGATGCCACTTGGAAACCTTCCTTCCACGAGCTGAAGGGCTGAGAGGGATGTGCAGTGGCCGTCACACCTGATGCCAAGTCTGTGTTTCAAACTGCCGACAGGAATGTGGGTTTTCTAAATAAAACATGCAAAATTCCCAGCCTGTAAATTGCCTGTTAGCCTTCATCTTGTTGGAACCGTTAATTAATGGGATGATGTAGAAGAAATGGAAACTCAGCTGCGGATATGTGCGGTACCTTTCATTTAAACCATTTCCCTAGATTCTTCAACAGTTTTGTTAGGTCTGATGTGCTTTTTTTTTTTTTTTTTTTAATTTTGGTTACTATCAATGTCCGCTGCACTTTATTCCTGCTGTCAGCTAGAATTAGGAGAGGCTACAAGTAGTTCATCAGCATTTGTAGACATGTTTTATAGGACTATAAAACCACGTCTCCTTTGATGTGCTGATCTTATTCACACTTAGTCCCTGTGTGACTGGCTTTAAAGGCAGTGAATCGTACTCTTACTAGCATCATAAAAATACTGTGAACGGGAAAAGGCCAAATGCTCATCATGTCCTCACTGCAAGACGTCTAATCTGACAGCCGTGCGTGAGGGATTCATGCAGGCAAATTCCTCCTAATGTTAGAGAGTAGCTGATATCCGAGGGAAGTGTTTGGAAACTGTTTTGCTTAAAAGCCTTTCTGCTCCTGTGCTGTGTACTTGTGTTTACTGCGTGTGACGTTTACAAAACCGTAAGGTAGAGAGGTAGAGTCTTTTTTTTTTTTTTTTTTTCCCCTGAAGTTTACCAGCTCTCACCATTTTTTTCCTGATATGAAATCTCAGCTTTGTTTTGGGGGGGGCTGCATACTTTTTTTCAGTAATTGTGTGATGTAGGAAACTACAGAATTACATTAGCAAAAATCCGTTCTCAAATTTCTCTTTCCGTTATTTTATTTTTCTTCTCTTTTTGCGCAGGCGTGTTTGCAGGTGAGCCTCTAGCAGTGGGCTTCTAGGTCTGAGACCACGTGCATCAAGAAGCTCAGCCTAGCTCAGATAAAAACCATCAGGGAGGTTGTATCTGTTCGTGTTCAGAAGGGGCTGCAAGGGTATTGATTTCTTTTCTTTCTTTCTCATCTTCTTCAAGCCATGCCACTTGCTCCTTGTTCTTCGTGCACACACATGCATCCCTTCACACACTCTCCCATCTTTGTTCCTTCTTTCCCTTTCTTCATCAGTGCTGCGCTGCCAGCCTTGCTCCAAGGCCTGAGCAAGATGAGAAGGTGCAGCATTTATGGACGCGTGTCTGTGAGGACCCAACACTGTGGGTGGGACAACACCAGCTCCTTCTCACGAAGGCAAGTCTGCACACATACGCTTGGAAGCCGCTGCAGCTCTGGACACAGACACCACCTTGAGACGGGTTGTGTATCGCTCGTTGTATACATAAAACATTTTAGGAACATCTACTTCACAGCATGCTACTCGTCATCAAAGTACCTCAGTCATCTGATCTCACCAGGGTGATGCCAGTCTGTATTTTCACATGGGGGAGCTAATGTTTGAATGCGTGAAACAGGTTTGGAAGTATTTCAGTTATTTCTGGTGTGCCCGGTTTGATACTGTAGAAGGAGGGAGTGTATTGTGTGAGGGTTTTGTTGGTTTTAGAAAGAGTTTCTAAGAATTTTTATTTATTTATTTATTTCTCTTGACGTTATGGATGCTCTGCGCCACTGAGAATCAGGGCGTGAATACGCAAAGCACACAAGAAAAAATGGGAGATGACAGTCTTCCTCATGATCTGCAGGCTTCAATATTTTGTTTATTTTGTTTATTTTGTTTTTCTTTTTACAATTGTGCCAACCAGCTGCCTTTTGGAGTGGTTTTATTTAGGAAGTCTGCAAATAACTCCCAGTGATTTTTGAATAATAGGTCATTGGGTTTATGTTTGCATAAGTGTTTCAATGGACTGTGCGAACTCTGGTTATAGATAATGAAGGCTTGAGTCTGAAGTGGTTGGGCTGTGATGCTCGGGGGTATGTACATGACTGGCAGGACATTGACAAAGTATTTAAGTGTAGCATCAGCCTTAATGTTATTTCTTAATTACTTAGTTTGCATTTATTCTTTGGTTTAAGCAATTTCAGCTCTACAAGGCTTTCACCAACTTTTATCCGAAGTAGTCAGCTGTAAGAGAACATAGGCTCTGCTTCCGTATACGTTGTGCAGATGTGTATGTACAGACCACCAGCGAGTGGCTGATGATTCACGGGTGATCTCTGGACTGAGAGAGGCAGAGGAGCTCAAAGGCTGTGTGCTTTGCAGGAAATGACAAATTCCTAGTTTACGTTGAGAACAAACAACCCCCTTCCATCCCCAAATGCTTGTTACGCTCAGCGGTGTTCTGGTAACGGCATTGTAAGTCAGCATTTTTTGACATCTAAACATGAATAAAAAAAAAAAAAAAAAAAATCCACTTGTCAGAAAGAAATTTGAGAGAAGCTGCTTTCTTCTCTGTTCTGGTGGCTGAAACAGAAAATCTGAATGCTACTTCATAGCTCTGTTCTGTCTGGCTGCTTTGTGGGAAGTGCCGATGTTGAGTGCTTCAAAAGTGTCAGTATGACAGAGACAGACTTTGAAATGGGCTGTTTTTTATTTATTATAGGTGTTCTGAATTCAGTTTTTTTAAATGAACGAAAGAGACTATTTCAAATATCTGAACTAAACCCCCAGTTTAATTTTGTTTCATGTCACTAACAATCTAGTTTTATTTTTTTGTTAGCTTTACATGCTCTTTGATCCTTTGGAGAAGGTTTACTAATCAGTAACAGTCTTTAGCTCTCAATCCATAAAGCTATGATGGGCCTGCTGATTGGACCCTTATATGATTTGCAGCACCAAAAATCATGTTTTAAATGTGAAACATGCACATGTCTGCCTTATCAAACACAGTACTGATTTGCATGATCATTTAATGGGTATTTCTCTAGCCATGTAGCACGTACGTCAATGTGGTTTGACTGGCCAAGAACTGGCAGTAGGTAACGGAAGATCATACAGGGATTTACATAAATTCTAAATAACCGTGCAGTGTGTTTCTGCAAACCCTTTTTCCCTGGCAGGCTGCACCCTGTGGAACTCCCAACCCATATGCCTTCACCAAACACGGCCACCGAAATAGGATTTAGAGAGATCAGGAGAAAATGAGCTTGATGATTACAGCAGAGCCCAAATGCTGAACTTGGGGGAGCAGGCAAAGGGAATTGATTTAGTCAGTACTGCTTCATTTCAAGGTACATGATTATTTTAAATCTCAGTTTGCCCCACGCTGGCTAGTCTGATACACTGGTGTAAGGGCAGAATGGAAGAAGTAGCCTGATCCTTCCCTGATATCAGTGGCTGTACAGGGTTGTTAAACCAGGTTCCGCAGTGGGTTTTCCAATTGAAGAGAGTAAAATTTCAATATTGAAATATGTATTTCCTCTGTTTAAAGATTTAACTGGAAGATTTATTTCAAAACCTGACCGCTAGGAGTCCGTAAAAAGAAAGCTGAAAAATCTTCTCTTACCATCCCATTTTCCCAAAGTGATAAAAATAATATTGAGGGCACTTCATTTCTGTGGTCGTTCTGTTTTCTACCCATAGTAAATACCTTGTGCCTTTAAGGAGGAGCAACTTTTAAAAACAAAACATTTTCCAGATCTGAGTTTTTTACTTGGAGTCTTTCCCTTCCCTCCTTTATCTTCGTTTCTCTTATCTTGGTGTACAAACTTCAAAGAGATAATGGGTCTCGCATCGGATTCGTATGCAGATTTGTTTGGCTGCAATCATCCAGCTTGAGCTTCCAGGTTTGACAAGACTACTCTTCACTTCTACGTTACACAATTAGTTTGTCATGTTTATAGTTGATGGGGCAATGATCAAAGCTGGCAAAACTGAATGTTGAAGCTTCCCGTTTCATGCAGGAAATATGAGTGGTGGTAGCCGTCTGTAGGGCTGCTGGTAGCCAATGGTCTGTAGACAAGAACTTTTTTTCCTCTCCCTTCCCTGTTTGTTGATTATGGGTCTTCAGCACAGCCCTATATAAAGCTACAAATATTGAAGACCCACTTGAAGAACAGGAAAGACCCGTATCTATCAAAATATACTATATATAGAATATATGAAGGGTTTATTCTAGAATCAACATGTTATTTTTTGCTTGTAAGCAAATGACTGGAAAAGACAGTAGCTGCATCCATGCTAAGAACCACAAAAACCCATTTTCACCTGAAAAAATGGGGACGTGAGGGAATTGGTTAATTAAATGTGGCCTGTATACAGTCATTCTTCTCTTAGTGTGTAATTAAATGCCTTGTAAAGCTCTTTGGGGTCCTCATTTGCTGGCAAAGGCCTAAGAAATGTGTGATTGTTGGTGTACTCTGGGTGAAGCTGTGAGCTGGAAACTGATTAAAATAATAATAAAATCTGTTGCATTGTTAATTCTTTCTTTCCAGTAATAAAGGCTGGACTCCCTCTGCTTTGCATTTGCCTGAAAAAAAAAAAAACATCAAAGAGCAGCACTAGGAGAAAAGAATGAAAAATACATGTGTGCTTAGCTTAGATGCTGTGGTTTTGAGTGATGTGGTTCTGGTGCTTTTATTTACTGGAGCACTGCCTTTTATTTTTAGCGTTACAGTGCCACGTAATGTCACTGATCACTTTTTTTACCATGGTTTTTGTGGGTGAACCGTGGTTTCTGTGGGTGAAATGTTGTTTCGTAAAGATTTTTTGGTGGAAAAAGCTTTTTTGGTGGTGATGTGCCTACTATTCCCAGTGTAGTAGTGGTTGAGGGGCCCTGTAAAGTGCTGTAAAAATAACTTTGAAACTATGCTCAACTCAGTCCTTGGGTTTTTTTGTAGTTTTTATTGAGCCATCGTATGAGTTTCTGTGATGGATGGGGTTTTCCAAAAGAGCCAAAGGCATTTAGGATCTAACTCCCTCGGCAATCCAGTGGGAATTGGCCAACTAATTGCTTCAGATTCTTTGGAAAATCCCAGATCTAATTTTGTATTATAATAACATGATTTCAGAGGGGGGTAAACCTTGAAGAAAAATAACACTTTGTGTAACTTTTTATTTGTTTTTGATAAACAGGGGAGCTGTTTGCCTGGCCTTGCTGGTGGCCGAGTCTCTTGTGTTGGAACCTCCTTCGGAAAAGGCTTGGAGCAGGCAGTCAGGTGAAAGGGTGGAGGACAAAAGGCTGGTTTCTGCCTTTTCTGAGGGCTGACCTATGGCTTTGTGCAATACCCAGTACGAAAGTGCAAACAGGACTCTTGTCTGCCACTTGGTAGATTCTTTCCAATTGCAGAAAGGTTAATCGTGTTGTTAATTTTCTCTCCCAGGCTTAAGCGTTTGGAAGTTGCTGCGTATGACAGGGAGAATAATCCAGATTGGTTACACCTCCCAGCGGGTTGGTAAATAGATAAATCAGAGTGGTCCCTTAAAGCATCATGTCAAAAATCTTTCCCTTTTTACTCAGAAAGGACAATGAAAAAAAACAGTAGGTTTACACATGATTAGCTAGGACACAATAAAAGGATGATCTCACTTTATTACAGTGATTTGGTGTTATATTCTCTTGCTGTTTGATCAGTGTGTCACATGCCCGGTGCCCTGTTAGGAAAAACTGCATTTCCCAGTCACGTTACCTGCCAAAGTGATAAATGATGGTGCCTTTGAGTTGTTCTCTCACGCTAACCTCTCCTGATAATTTCCCTTAATTCACGATGGCGTCGTTCCTTTAGAGCCCATCGTGGTCTTAATGTGGAAAAATTAAGACGTTACCAAAGATCTGTGGATGTGACACTTGTGCTGGAGAGTGTTCTGATAACTTTTGTAATCTCCCAGTGAAAGTGATGCTAATATCTCCCCGTTAATATGCACAGATCCTTGCATTTGACTAAAGATGAAAGCTAGTGATGTCCTTGACTCTGCAGTGTGGTTTCAGACACGCAGTTCAACTATTGCAATTCCAGCCCTGGAAAGCAGCAGTGTGTGTTTGTATTGGTACGTCCTTAAAACTACATTGCTTGTAGCTCTTCAGTACTGTACAACAAGGAGTTGTAGATTTTATTTTTTTTTTCAGGTTAGCCATATTTTCACTTGAGAAGCTTCAGCTTCTTTCTGCATTGCAAGACAGTTGGATACCTTTTCTACAGCACACTTTTTCTTTCCAAAGGGCCAATTTTAAGGTGCCATATTTTTGAGGCGTTCATTTCCACTATACATGCACTCTGATTTTGTTTTTTCGGTGTCCTTCACGCCTTGCAGTTCTTCAGCGCTTAACATCCACTGCTTGGGCAATTAGAAAATAGATTCACAAGTATGTATCAGATAATATTGTCTTCACACTCAGAGGAATACTGAACAAAATAAGGGTTCCAGGGGATAGGACACTTGTATCAACAGTTAAACTGTGAAAATAATTTTTCGGTGCATGGTTAGGTTTTGATTCTGCATTTGGTATGAGGATAGGCCAAGGCTGTGGAAAACATCTCATTGCAGTCTAAATTTGAACATCCTTCTGATTCAGCTTTGTAGTGGGAAGTAGTATTGAAGGAGAGAGAATTCCATCACTAACTTCATGCGTGGTGTGGTTCAAGACAGGACTGTCATACCAACAACTTGTTAGCGCTCTGCTTAAAGTAGAACTGTGATTCTCTTTATGTTTACATGAATTATTAATTTGTGATTTTCAAATCTTAGTCAGAGTTATTTGGAAGGATGACAAAAGCTTCTGCATCTCTGTGCAACAGGTATTTTAATGCAGCTGAGTATATATAGATCAGAAGATGCGGCTTGTAGAAATTTGTATGGCAACTTAGAAGTCAGTCTCCTCTTAATGGCAACCTGTGTGATTCCTTTAAATTCTCTGAGGTTGCAGGTTGTATAAAGCAGGTTAGAATTTGGTCCTTGTATTCCCATATCTCACTTTTCTTTCTTAGCAATGATTCTTTCAGCATAATGTTATTTGGTTTAATATTCTTCAGAGACTGAGTTTCAGAAATGTTTTTGTTACTTGTGCTTCATATCTACTGTTACGCCTATATCCCCTTTACTTTATATATGCTGCATTTCCTGAAAGCTACCTAGATGCCAATCTGAATTTTTTTTGTAGTCAAAACACCAGCAGAAGCAAAACGATTTCCTCGTTTTTACAGTCTACCTAAACATGTATTGACATTCCCTGCAAAGTCATTTGAACGAAAATCCAAACATCAAATACCCGAGTGAAGGGATTCTGCAGGTGCAGATGAGAATGAGATTACGAGATTTATCTCCAAGGTCACAAAAATGTGTTCTGCCTTTTGAGAAGTCTTTATTGTAATGCCGAGTGGAGCGTTCGTTGTGTGCTGTAACTGGTGCTACACGTTCCCAACAGTTCAGCCTCCTGTGATTAGCGAGAAGTGCTAGCCTTGTATTTTCTGTTAGTGCCTTTTTTTAAGGCCAAGGGTTCAGGTTGAAGGTTTTGTTAAACATTCTTCTCTTTTGCATTTAGTTTTGCAGTGAGCTATATAATTAACAATTTCCTTAAAGATCGAGTTAAAGGTCCACGTATTAATTGATGGTATAGAAACACAGTCTTCAGCACAAGTTATAATAGTTCTTCATGGTCTGTGTAAGAGTATTGCATGATCTATTAGGGACATGTTCTACTGGATGCATAATACTGTGGTGTATTAATGATCCTGAGAGTTTCTGGCTTCATTCTGAAAGATTGTGTAGAAGGAGTGTGAATCCCTTTAACATTTCTCAGCTGCAGCCCCCTCAGAATTGTAAGTCGGTGTCTGCTAAAGAAGGTAAGTGCTGGAAAACAGGAGTAGTGCAGTGAGCAAATACATCCAGGGTAGAGCAATACAGTTAACTTCAGGGGAAGTTTATTAATTTGGATTTATTTTTTTTTTTCCTGGCTGCGGAACGGAGATTAGTATGTGGCTTCTGTAGCCTAAACTGAAGTCAAACCAGTACCTTTAAAGAGAAACCCCAAACAAGCTCAGTTTTAAGAGTCTGGAAGTAAAGATCCATCAACTGGCCTTTATACACCAGCTGCTTCGTGGGATAGATGTTCCAGAGCAGCCTGAGATGAACAATTTCAGATACTGGTCAAGTCTGTTTGCTCACTATAATCCTGATTTGTCAGTACACAAATAATTCCTGTATTTGCACACCAGTCTGCTACACAGAAATAATTTAGAGCCTAGGATGCACTGCTAAATGCATGTGCAACCGTGTGTGTGTTTGGCAAGGGAAGAACAAGGGAGTGGGTGGTATTTAAGTGGGTTTTTTTGCTTTTACTCCTAGAATAACCTCTCTAGTGAGGACTGTTTTAATCAGATATATATGGTACTGTTTGCAACTCCTCCAGCTCAATGCAGAGGCAATTTAATAGTAGTACAATTATAATCCCAATTCTGTGAAACCCTCTCTAGTGGAATGGGAGTGGAAAAGCAAACTTTTTTGAAAAATTCTGTAAAATTTTTGCTATCCTGTGGACAAAAGATCCTTTGAAGAGCTCTTCTACTTCTCTGCTTTCCAATTCCTTTCCGTATTGAGCAGGGCTCTTTCACATGCCCAGCTTTCCTGTCATCGTGTGTCCATGCATCCCACCTGCTGAAAATGTCTTTATCTTTTCACTGTAGTCTTGGCTAAGATATTGGAAATGTAAAACTTCTTGAAGATGTGTAGAGTATTTAAAATACATTTGAGCACAGAATCAAAACTTTCAGAGCTCATCTTATTTTATGTCATTATCTGCCTGAAGAGGCTGTACCTGGTATTGACGGAGCTGCAGTAGCCCAGTGAAAACACTTATGCTGACAGCTGTTGCAGGGGTTATTGCTTCTTTTGACCTTCAAAGTGCCAAATTTAGGGGTTTTTGGGGTGTTGTGTCTGTGTGGCACTAGAGGAAAAAAAAAAAAAAGCAATGGCTAATCCATCCAAGGGGAAAGATTGATCATTTTGAGGGAATGTAAACCTTTGTAGATGCACTGGTCTGTAACTGAGTTCATAGTTGGTTTTTTGGGTTTTTTTTGCCTTACTAAATAGTCTGATTGTGTTGAAATAATATCAGTCCCAGCACCTCAGTGAGATCCTGATGATGCTGGCTTTTATGCACCTGCTTAATTTGGTTTTGCAAGTAAGGCCAGCAAGACTGCCTCTGAGACTTCACTTAAATTATGTGCTGGCTTAGCGGAATAAAGCTGATTTGGTGTACTTAATGAATCTAAAATGATTTCCACGAAGTATTTTCTAAACCTCAGCTTATTTTTGCAGTCTTGAAAATGGCTCGTTAATTGATGAGAGACTGACCATCCCTTCTGGACAAAAGAAGTTAGATCCAAATTACAGTTTCTCTTAAATGGAGGTGACTTTCCCATTTTGATTAGCGTTAGAGTTGCCCCAGGTAGTTGCATTTGTTTTAAGGGAGCCTTTGGCATTAGGACTCTATTTTTTTTTTTTTTTCCTCAACTGCCTCATTCTATCTTTGAATTTTCACAGATTCACACAATGCTTGGGGTTGGCAGGGATCTCTGGAAGTGATCTGGTCCAACCTCCCTGCCCAAGCAGGGCCACCCAGAACAGGCTGCCCAGGACTATTTTCCAGATTTTGAATGTCTACAAGGTTGGAGACTCCACCTCTCTTGGGCAACCTGTGCCAGTGCTCAATCATCCTCACAGTACAGAAGTGTTTCCTGATGGTCAAAGGGAACCTCCTGTGTGTCAGTTTGTGGCCGTTGCCTTTGATCCTGGCACTGGGCACCTCTGAACAGAGCCTGGCTCCATCCTCTTTCACAGAATCATCTTGGTTGGAAAAGACCTTGAAGATCATCCAGTCCAACCATTAACCTAACACTGACAGTTCCCAACTACACCAGATCCCTAAATGCTAAATCGACCCGACTCTTAAACACCTCCAGGGATGGGGATTCCACCACCTTTGCACCCTTCAGTTATTTATACACGTTGTTAAGATCCCTCTTGAGCCTTCTTGGCTCTAAATTGAACAGTCCCAGCTCTCTCAGCCTTTCAGTCCCTCCACCAACTTCATGGCCTTTCTCTGGACTCTTTCCAGTATGTCCTATGTCTCTTGTACTGGGGAGCCCAGCACTGGACACATCACTCTAGGGGTGGCCTCCTCACCCACCCACAACTTCTCCTCTGCTCACATTTCTGCTTGCTTCTCCTTCAGCTTCTGAACTTGCCCATCCTTGGATTGTGATCACCTTTGTTAGGTTAATCTGTTCGTGCTTTGATCTGCTCTCCATTATATACTCTATGTTGGGTGTTACTGCAGGGTAAGGTCATGCTCTAGGTATAAATACTCACACGTGTTGTATATACAACTGCACTTGCTCTTGTTACTTTCTTCCACAGAACGAGAAAATCTTATATTTAAATCCTAAATGTAAAGGCTCTAAATTGCATGTTTTCCAAGGCATTAATCGGTGTTTTTTTAGACCCCTTTTGTCTGAAGAGGAACTTGATGTAGCAGATAGAGTATCAGGTTGGAGAACAGCATGAGTCGGTCCTGAGTCTGCATTTGTTTTTTTCTGTACAACCTTGGAAAGTCGTTCCTATGGAATAAGGTGGATAGTTTGCCTTATATTAATGTCTGCTAAACCAAAGGCTGTGATGGGCAATGTAAAGGCTATTGTGGCTTAATGTTTAAATTCTCTGGTACGTTATTTATACAGACCCTTCGTTTTCTTTGGGGGATTTATTCCTGTAATATCCTTTCAGATCTTTATTTTCATATGGTCTGGTTGATGAAACAAATGTCTGTTATTTTTGAGTGTCAGATGGATGCAGAAGCTGTTTAGTAGCTATTTTGTTGTTTAGCTTACTTGTTTTTTTCATTCCCCAAACTCCTATCTTCTTTGAATTTACTGTCCTGGTCCTTCCTACTGCTGCATTATTGTCTGGAGCACTTCCTGTTGATTTGCTGTGTTGGTGATGATTTCCTTTTCTGAACACAGTTGTGAAGAATTTCAAGTAATTTGGTCAGAGAAGGTTTTGTGCTTCCTAAGATCTAGAGGACCATTTAAAATCTCTTCTGTAACCTGATTTGAAGAGGTTTGATATTCTTGTTTGTTGAGTTGTCATTTTACTAAGGTCACTTTGTGCATTCCTGTCTCTTTGGTAGGCTTTGTTTTCAGCACGGCTTGAAAAGCTGTTTTGTTTTTTTTTGTGTAGAAAAAAATCTTGTATTATGAATTAAATTTAATATTTCATTTTGGGGTTCCTCCAGAAACCATTTACTGAAAGCAGAACAGCCAAAGATTAAATTTAGTCATTGTCTGATCAGTCAAAATCTTGTGCAGACTTTAAGGAAAAAGGAGCATTTTGAGGTGGAGGGAGATTTATTTGCGAATATTGACCTGCAAGTTCTGAGTTGCAGAGATAAGTGATTAATCCATGTGCCATAATCTATGGGAATTTGAATGGGTTCCTGTTAAACGTTTCATTCCTAGGATAGAGCTAATAGTTTAGAAATTAAGTGTTACTATCTGGCGTTCGGACTGATAGAGAAACAGTTGGGAAGAGGCGTCAAGGGTGCTGCTGGATTTTTGTGTGTCTGAGATTTGCATGTATGGGGGGGTATCGGTGTTGTCAGGGAGGTCTTGACCTACAATGTGTTGAGTACTTTGGCCCTAATCCAGAAAAGCAATTAGATGGATGGCATGATTGGGACTGTTCGCATGGTTTAAGTTGTGTGTGCGCTTAAGTGCTTTGCTGGCTTACGGCCAGGCTGCCCAGCACCTTGCAGGATGAAGACAATATTTTTGTAATAGGCTAAGGTAAAAACCTTTTTCAGAAGGTGATTGAAGCCGATTTCCTTATCTTTATCGGTAAATAGCCCAGCCTGAATCTCTAAGGTTCAGAGTAGCTCAAGGGAGTTTTGTGTGTTTATTGAATATCTCCGCCACTTCTGGGCTATGAGGATAATGAATAAAGTTGTCATTTATATTCTGCTGTTTGTCAACTTGCAAATGGGGTGATCTGCAGATAACAGTTCATTATCTGTTTAACAAAATCTGTCATGTTGGAGATTAAAAATGTCATTCCTCAAGACGTGAAGAGGTTGGGTATCCTAATGGAGCCAGGCACCTGTGTCAGTGCTATATTGTTTCCATATGTGAATGGATAACAACATTTTCTCCCATGCCTTCAGCCCTACCAATATTAGTACGCAGTGAAAATGGGGAATTGATTTTTAAGACATGGGCATCTCATTGCTCTGAGAATTTGAGTGTTCTCTGTTGGTGCATTATCCTCATCAAAAGCCAGGCCGTCTGCACAGACGCATCGGGAAGCTCCCACTGAAATTGAATTCCTGTCCTGCTGAACAGATTCCCAAGAAATCACAGTCCTGCCTGAAACCTAAATAGACAAGAGAAAAAAACAGGAAGAAAAGCACCCAAGTTGATGTATGGCGAGTACTCAAATTAAATGGAAAACCATTGTGGAAAAAGTAGGAAATTTTGAGGCTTTTTTGGTTGTTGGGTTTTGGGTTTTTTGTGGTTTTTTTTTTTTTTTTTTTTTGATTTTCCAAACTAGTAGGCTCTTCCCCCAGGAAGGCAACACTTTTTGAGCCCAAAGGTTATACAGCTTCTATGATATTCATCTTCAAGGCACTTCAGAAGTACTCAGCTTAAAAAGGTGACTCGGAGCATGGTATGGGTTGAGACAATTTGATTGAAATGAACATTTTGCAGAAAACTTGCTACAGAATGTAAGTAGCAATTAAAGAAGGCATGAGACCTCTTCTTTCTAATAAAATCTAAGGGCTAGTCAGTGACCTAACAGATTAAGGGCACAGAGTAAAGGGTATTTTTTGCTTATTATTTTTTAGAGAGAGCAAGGTTGGTGGGTGGTGGTTTTTTTTGTTGTTGTTTTTTGGTTTTTGTTTGAAAGAGGAAAAAATGAATAATGGGCCCTTTCAGCCAGTATAACTTAAACATGTGATTTTAAAGATAGTAGGGCAGTGACAAACAGTGAATTTTAACATTTTCTCTCTATATATCTTTACAAATGAAAATGTCTAAAATGCATGATGGCTCTTCAGAGGTGGATGAATTGGGATATTATGTAGATGAATCTAGTTGTCATGATAATTCAAGAGGGACTATTTTCTTATCTGCTTGGAAATTGGGTGGTGATAGATGTCAAATATTTGTCTGCAGTAGTAAAGTAAATATTTGCTATCTAACTGTCCCCATCAGTGAACAAATAACTTGCAAACAACAACATATTGCAAGAAGGAGGATGCATGAAATTACATAAAAACTAAAGATGAAGCAAGTGAATGAAAAACAGATACCAAATAAAACTAAAAACCAAGTTAAATAAAAATTAGGTGGTTGGATTCCCTTGTGATCGAGAAAACCAAATTATAGAGTGCGTTATGCATAGGTGGTGAAATGACAAATGTCATGGAAATCTGAAAAGCTGTTTGCAGACTATGCATGGAAGACAGACTTTTTGTAGGAGGTGGAGGAACATGCCTTTATTTAGAGAATTCCTCTGTCTAGTGACATAAAAATTCGGAGTAGAGAGGACCACATATAGGGACAAAAATAAGCTGCTGTAAAAATTGAAGTGTATTACCATGTTTTATTAATCTGTGGATTGAGGAGTGGAAATGGAGTGTAACTTTATTTTTATTTTCTTAAATTAAAAAGATCAGACACCCAATACTTGTTAACAAAACTGTGGCGACTGCCATCCTCCTGATGCTTAAGTTGGGTAAGTGGAACAGTCAGAACCTGTTGATGGAGACCTTGGCTTTGACTGGCTCTTGTAAGGGCCAGTTCAAGAGCCCACAGGAGGAGGGAATTGGTTTTTAGGTTGAATCTTGGATTTCTGCCTGACATAATGTACCATGACTGGTAAAAAAATAAGTAATTTGAGCTGCCTAGTAGTGGTTCCTGGAGTGTAATTATGTTAAGTATCCAGAGGAGTAGGCTGATCAAATAATCAAATCATAAAATATCAAATAATAAAATGGTCAGAAAAGGAGGTAAAGTAAAAGGCTTAAAGTACAAATTCCTAAACAGGCAAACGAAGCAGTACTTAGTTGGCTGCTGGTTATCCGTTGTCTGGTCTTGGAATGATTTTGCTCTGAACAGAATGAAAAACAGCAAATAGATGAAGAGCACGGCTGCCAAGGGTGGAGGTGTGTTTATTTCGCACAAATAACTTAAAACTTAGAAATCAAGCCCTAGGAAAACTAATAAGCTGAAGTATTTTTTTTAGAGTAGGCAGTAGGAGGGAAGTGAAGATGACCGTTGTGGGTTTTAGGGATCAAATATATTTGATATATCTTTAGACCATTAAAAGCAAGACGCCTGCAGAAGACATCGTGGTTTTGTTGAACTGTATGAGGTTATGTGTTTTTTAAAAAAAAAAAAAAAAAAAAGAAACATTACGGGAAAGCTAAATGATTTTTCTGAACCAGTCTTAAGTTTTGAGAGTGTAGATGAGGAAGCTACCTAGAAACTCTTCTCATAACAAAGACATACAGGCAGAGCTAGAGGCTTTAGAAGGAACTTTGAAATTAATTTAAGCTCAAAGCCAGTATGTCAGAAGACTTTTTTAGGAAGGAGAAGTGTGAAGTCACTGAGATGCCAGGAAGGATAACAGCCTCTCCTTAAAGCCTCCAGCAGAGGATTGGAGGATAAGCAGAAATGTCTTATTTACATGTACAAAAGATTCTACAAATTATATCTGTAAGGGAAAAATTAGCTCTTGTATGGTTTTGGTGGGTTTTTTTTGATTTTTGTTTTTCTTTTTAAACATTTCACTCGGTGCACTTGCAAGGGATAAAGAACTTTCCAACAAATCAAAGTAGCTGGTGGTGAAATGCGTTTTTTTTTATTGATTGGGTTTTTTTAATTGATTAAAAAACTGACTAGGAGATGTAAAGTAACAATCAGTGAAAAATTCTCATAATGGAAAGAAGAAAGGTTAACTCTCTTTTTCTGACGACCCTTGTAGTGGTTATCAGGCTTATTACTGGCCTCTAAAAAAAGGTCTGTGCAGGAAGACAGCAAATGTTAACACCTGCCCCAAAATCTTTTGAGTTACTTGGGACAAGGAGGCCCTGATGAATCTGTGAGATGTTTAAGTTAGTTAGCAAGTGTGTATTGAGGGGAAAAAAAAATAATTATTTGTTGAGCTTCCTTGGTTCTAAATTAGCCAAAGGCAGGAAAGTGAGTGTCATTTAGTGCTCAGTGGCACCCTCCTCTTAATGTGCAAACTAGGAAGATTCTAGGGTGTGTAAAGGATGGGTATCAGATGCTAGGGTGTGTAAAGGATGGCTTTAGAAACAAAATGAATGCTGCAAGCCTCATCCTTGGGTGTCTGCCCTGAATTGTCTGTGCTCATCTTGAAGGATATTGCGGGACCAGAAGGGGTTCAAAGAGGTGCAGGGGTGATCATAGCACAACCTGCCTTTGGTAGAGAGATAGAAAAAGTTGGGCTTCCTTCCTGTAGGAAGAGAATAAATAAGGCGAAACATGATAAAATAATGGGTGGGATGGACGGGAAGGGTAGGTGACAGTTCCTGTTTCTTCCTGCTCAAAAAACATGGAACAAGGGTCTTTAGCACAGCTAAGGGGCAGGTAGTGGGTAAACAGTGGGTAGGTTTTTGTGTGACTGTAATTGAACGGAGGAAATGCTGCATGAATCAAAACTCGCTCTGCCAATGTCCACAGCCTTCATAATTTATTACCTCTTTATGGGTTTAAACTAGAAATGGACTGAAGAAGGCAGGCATTTGGGTAGATTTTCGGTCATGAAATATGTTGCAGCAGTCCGTGTTTCCCACAGGCTTGTTCTGAGCAGATTTACACATGAAGGAAATGAGTGAAACTCCTTGTCATCTCTATCCGACAAATATCAAATTTCAATAGAGAAATCAAATCCGTCTGGTTTAGGTGCTTCTCTGTGGGATCCGTTTTCTGCTTGCAGAGAATTTCATCCAAGTCCGTACTAGCTGTTGTCCTACTATCCCTCTTTCTGCTCAACTCTGAGGAGATCAATAGTTATCGGAAAAGTTGGACAAATCTGAAGAAAATACTATGAAATCCAGTGGTGTGAGACCGTGTAACTTAAAACATTTTTAATGTTTGTTTTGCATGCATCATTTTTAATTCTGCTTGACAGGCACAAGCTGAGTAAAGATAGGTTGATGTGTGGGGAGGATATTGTCCTCTTTTATCATCATCATTCTGGAAGGTTAGGAGTGAATTAATTGTTAGAGAAGTGTCCAGAGTAAATCTGGACCATCCAGAGGAAAAAATACCAAATCTTACAGAAAAAAAATAAAATCCTAAGTGCAGGAAATATGCTGATAATAGGTAAAGTAGCAGTTTGGATTTGGTGTCGTTTTTAGTCTGCTTGCCCATGTGAAGGCTTTGCTTTTGCGTTGTCCAAGTTTTGTTCTCAAAAACCTTGATAATTCCCAATTGATTGGCAGATTAATATGTAGCTTTGGGCATTTCTACAGGTTGGTCGTAGACATGTGACCTGGTTAGCGCCGCTCCTGAACGGAAAACTGTAGGATAGTAAATGTCTAGAGACCTCCAGAGGAGGGTGGTACTGTGAGTGACCTCGCCGTGGGAGACGCTTCAGCCAGAGCTTACGCTTTGCGAAATCCATGAGAGGAATCAACTTGAGAACCAGTGCCACAGAAAACCAGGCTTCTCGCATGCCATCTGCTCAGCAGCTGAGAAAGAAAGGAATTGTGTATTGTCGGAGAAGTGTAGGGATACATCGTGCTGTTAGCGAACGACACTGCAAGGAGCCTCAGATACAAATCCCAGGCAAAATGTGTAGCAATTATGGGATCACTTTTTTTGTGCAATTCAGTAGTTTAAAGGCAGATTATGTTTTACGACCTGATAAGATGCAGCGCTTCCAAAATTCACTGATTTATTCTTTCAACATGTGCATGTATTTCTTCTTCCCTTCCTTCCTTTTTTTGTTATAGACTGACAACAGACTCCCGTTGTATGAAGTCTAACCAAGGATTGAGGCTTTACTGGGCTTTCTCAGTGGGTCTCGTCCAGTCTCCCCTTCCCTTTAACAACCTGCTGGATTTAAATGAGGCGGTTAGAGGACTTGTGGAATTTTATTATTTTTATTTTTTTTTTTTTTTTTTTATCTTTTTTTTTTTTTATTCCCACGTCCCACAACCTGCCCTTGGTCATCGTCATTGTTCTCCCTCCGCTCTGTCAGAATCATAACATAAGCAACACCTTCATCCAAGGAGAATAACATTTTTCAGAAATCTCAGGAGTTTCTGGAAAACCATGAAAAGGAAAATACATCTTTTTAAAAAAGGAGTCAGGGAAGCAGGGGGAGAATCCAGGGACTTCTAAAGCAGTTGTTTTAAGTCTTACTTCTCAAAAAAAAAAAAAAAATAGTAGAAACCCATAAACTAAGTAATATGTAAAATCATACTGTTACTGTATGCCAAGCATAAGCTGTCAACTAATCCAATTTCCTTCTGAGAGCTGGTGGCAGGGGTTGTGGAGGAAGGAGGAGCAGTGGGTGGCCTATGATCTGGCAACAGTAAGCCTTCTACTTTTGTTTCATATGCTTTTCCTCATAACTACGGTGCACATAAAACTGTAATAAGATGGGGTAAACAACTGGCTGGAAAAGAAGTTCTGAAGGGTTTGCTATTAAGAGATTTATCTAATGGCTCTTTTGAGTGCTCTGTCTGGGGCTTGGTGCTATTCAATATTTTCGTTAATGTCTTGAATAATGCAGCAGAGATTTGTAAAACGTGCAAATACCATTCTGGAAGGCAAGGTTTGGAAGCATGTTGGAGGATATGATTAGAATCTGGAAGGTCTTAATAAATTAAATTTAAAAGGAGAGGGTATGCATTTGGCTATTTCCATGTATGGATGTGAAGTGTTGGATATGTCTCATCGTTGGCCAAGGAGTCGTGTGGTACACGGGATTACAAATGGGATGTGAATCGGTATGTCGCCAAAAGTCAAGTATTGCCCTGCTGAGTAGCAGAGGAACATGGCCTGCAGGGCGTCTGGAAATAATCCTGTTCTAGTCACCGTTGAAAAGATTGCAGCTGCGATCCTGTGTCCTCTTTGACTATGGTCTCAAGGAAGAAGGCAAATTCAAAGGAGAATTCAAAGGAAGGAAGGATCAAAGGAGATCAACCAGCATGATCAGAGATTTAGGAAAAAAATGACTTGAATTAAAAAGGAACAATCCATTTACTTACAGATAAGAAGACTAAGGGGTGGAGGGAGGCCTTTGCTTTCAAGTATATCAAGAGAGTTGAAAAGTGGAATGGAATCACGTGTTTTCCAGGATATGATCGGATAGGAAGTACTGAGCTTAAAGACTGGCGAGGGAGACTCGAACATTTCTTGTCTTGATGTCTAACCTAATGGCCACTCTATATAAGCAGAGAACGATTTAGGGATGTTACATCGTCACGTAGCATCCTTAAAAACTTCCAAGCCTCTGTCAGGCATGACAACTTAACCGGTTCTTTGGGGTGTGGGGATGGACTAGGTGATCTCTTGAGGGCTCTTCCAATTTTCTGTGATTCCAGGAATATCACTGGGATCATAGTCCTACCATCCAGTGATGTACGAAATGCTAGAGAGCCCATCTACCAGCTCGTGGGTTATCAAAGCTTTGCAACTTTGCCTGTTTGATTTAGTTCTAAATACCGCCTTGCAAGTTGGGATTTGGAAGAACAAGACATTGCAATTAAATGTAGAATTAACGAAAGGGGGAGGGTATGTGTTGCATTTAACTTCACACTTCTGATTTAAGTGCCAGAATTAAAATCATCAGCTCCCTGTGTGGTCTCCTTATTTGTAAGAATTTAAGTGACATTAAAATTGGATTAGTAATGAGCTTTTCGTTGAAGGACCAATATTAAAATCAAGGGAATCTGAAGGAGGAGGGAGGGGGAGTGGTGGTTTCCTTGTGAAATCTTCATTGGCAGTGGTGAACTGTGTGTGTGTTTATATGGATGTACATGCATCTTCCTCTTCTTAAAAGCTTTATCCTCATTTCAGCCATGTACCAGAATCTTACTTGCCTTGATTTATAAATTATTTACACTTGGACTGTGATGCATTTAAACTTTTGGAAAATAAAGGTATATATTAGTCCTCCATTTATGACTGATAGGATCAGGGGAAAAGCAGCAGACTAATGGAAGGGAATAAGGAAGCACTTGGGAGCTGCTGGCTCATACTTGACAGTGATTTGTATGTCTGTAGGTTTTAAAGTGCACAGTGTATTTTAAAATGTGCCTGTTGCCTTTTCTTTGTTTGATTGTAACCTCCTCTCACCTACCGTCTTACCTAAGGAGGGATTACATTTAGAGGGGTAATTGTGGTCCGGGATTTTTTTACTCCTCCTTGGAGCCATGTTGCAGTTGCATCTATTCGCGATGCCATTTTTATTTGCATCTCAGTTAATACTAAAAGACTCCAGCAAAGATCAGACCCCTGGTATACTTGTCACTTTAACAGATATTCAGCAAAAATCCTCTGTTAAATGTTGCTTCAGACAAAGAGTGTGACTTGAGAAAGTGAAGAAATGAAGGTTGTGCTGCAAACTGATACACGAACTGAAAATGTGCTCGGGATCTCTTTGATTCATGGTCCAGTAGCTTTGTTCTGTCCTGTGTGATCTCTCCTGAGCCTCCCTGTTTTATCAGTTGTAAATAAAAGTGACAAATCTCCCTGCCATGTTATCCAGCTGAGTAATGTAACTTCTTCCATCCTCCTTCTCTGTTCTGTCAACTTCTGTGAACTGTTGCTTTGGGTTTTTTTTTAACTTTTCTTTTTTTTTTTTTTTTTTTTTTTTTTTTCGTGAAAAGCTGTGCATGCTAAAAGGGGGAGGGAGAACTCTTTTAAGTAACAACTTCTTTTATCCATTGGAGATAGATTGGTGTCACACATCAATAAATAGGTAACTCTCATCTCTGCCAACAGTATTAGATTGCAGAAGACAGTAAATTTGCAGACTCCCTTGTGAGTCACAAATGTCTTAAAAAAAAAAAAAAAACCCTCACAAGTAATTAGCTGAAATGGAGACAAGTTAACGCAGGTTTTGTCTATTCGTTTCTTCTACCTCCTGTTCATGGTTAGAAACCATGCAGTATTTTACTTTTTTGGAGTTATTTGTATATATGTGAGAAGTACCACAGCACAGCTGGACACATAGACTTACCTATGATGACATTACTGAGGCAGGTTTGCGTGCCCGACTGCAGCCGTGTGCCGTGCAGGATGGGCTTTGCGTTTACAACATAAGAGATTTTTAAATGAATGCCCAGAAGCTTGAAATGGTAGGTAGTCCCTTCATCAACTGAGTTGAATCTGGCGGTCCTCTGCTTTTTTTGTTTGTGGTGTTACAGGGGATGCAAGACGGCTGTGTGAATTATTACAGTAGCACGAAGCGATGGCTGGTGTCTGTGCGGTGTTCTGAGTAAATAAATACACTTTTAATTTCTTAAATTTAGAAGCAGGAGGGACTTGGTGCAGGGGGTTTGCTTGAATCTCAAAGGACAGAATTTGCCATGGTAGCAGCAGCTTTTCTTTTGCCAAAGCCAGCACTTAAATGGTAAGCAAAATTGGCAGAGAGCTGAAATTTATGTTGCAGCCATCTGCTTTATCCTGGCTCCACCCAGTGGCATTACCCTGCCACTTTCACACATCGCAGGGGCTTCTGCATGAGCTAGAATTTAACGTCCGCGCAGGTTTTAGTGCTGGCTTTTACAAGGGTTAAGGTGTTATACAAATGCACTCTGCCTTTTTGCTCCCATCCTGGACTGTGTAGCTTTTGTTTGGATTTATCTGTCTCTGTCCTGATCTTTGATGCTGTTTAATACCATGTACCAGTAAAATGAATATTCAGAGAGATGAGAGCCAGAGTTGGAACCTGAATAATTATCCAGCCCTCTGGACCATCTCGCGTGCTGACCCGATACATTGCCCAGGTTTTCTTTCAGTTTTCAAAACAAACAAAACAAATCCCCTCCTCTATTGTACAATTTTAGTGGAACCGAAGAATATTATAATTCAAAATTGACTTTATGGCACTAGACTCAGGTTGTTCACATGAGTTAGAATTTCAGTAGAAGGGACCAGACTCTGGAATGCTGATGGGGAAAATATGGACCAATTCCCATCCTGTATCTCAAAGAGTGACAGAGGGGTGTTTTGCAGGAAGGTAGTAAAAGCTGGATAGAGGTGTCAAGGTGCTGTGCAGGAGGGGCTCCTTTCTGAGCAACAGTACTGTTTGGTTTGTTTTTTGTTTTTTTTTTTCTTTAGATCCTATAAAAATACAAAGTGTTGTGTGATGGTTTGGTGGTTTGTTGTTTTTTGGGTTTTTTTTGTCGGGCTCTTAGCTTTCAAATGTTGCCATTGCATTTACACTTCCTTTTGGCAATCTAAAGAAATGTTTTTACTGAAGGAAACAATGACATGCATGATTGGTTTGGATATTGGAAGCCACAGAGTGATTCGAGAAGCACTTAGGCTTTTCTGAGTAAACAAAAGCAATGGTTGCAGGTCTTGCTGGAGAAATTTTATCTAAAATAATTTGAACGCCTGCCAAATCGAATGTGTTTCAGCAGGGCACAGAGTATTCTCGGTGGTGAGAAGTACTTCAAAAATTAAGCTGGGGTTTCGACACTTCCCAACTGGAGGCCCCAGGTGGAGTTGCAGGCGAGTTGTGCTGGTGTGTGGCTGTCTGCAGAGTCCTTAGAGTCGAACGACACTGTCAGGATTGTGGAAAAAGCAGAGCTCAAGCACCACAGCTTCTTGTATGCTCGCAGCCCCCGTGCCGTGGCCCAGCAAGGACCTCGGGTGCTTTGTGCCGTGCCACTTGCTGATCTAACTGGGGTGGGGGAGCAGAGAAGTGGGTGCTGGAGGGTGTCAGGGAAGAAGCTGTAGTGTCATACTGGATGTTGCACATACTGGTTTGAAGTTTGATGCTGGGTTAAAACTGGCTTTTGTTGAGCCAAAAGCTTTTCAGACTGGCTTTAGGAAAGGACTCGCTTTTCCTTCTTTGTTCCAGGTTTCATTCTGGTAATCAATTTGCTTTTTTACCTGCCATTAATATGGAAGGAAAGACAGTATCTACCCGGGAATTGAAAGCCCCTTGCTTCTCCCTGCCCATTCCTAATCCCTATGTAGGAATTAATTTCATTGTTCCTACTGTATGCCTTTAAAGCACACGGAGTAAGAGATGTCTTCAAGGTCACATTCCTCCTTGAAACTAATGATGGTGTTTTTCCTAATCCCATTACAAGGTCCCTAGTATCATTAGATGCAAGCGTTACTGTTTAGCTTCATTTGATAAGCTGATGAAAGGGGGAGGAAAAGGCTCCCTGATGCAGAAAGACATTCAAGTATCTACTGTAATGGAACATGTTCAGAAACGTTATAATCTGCTTAACGTTGGCATTTTGGTGGCCCAGTGCTGTACCTTTTGTAGAGCAGCATAAAAGGCAGAAGGAAGAGCAGTCCTGACGGGTACTTTAAAAGGCTCGAATGGCTCATGCATAAGAGCTCTAAACAATGTTTTGATTGTTTTTTTTTCCCCCAAGCCTGAAAATGGGAATCTTGTCTATGCTGTGAGCTCCCCCCTCTGGCATCAGGATATTTGTAATAATGTCGAAGACCCTGAAGTGTTACAGAAATCTGTATTTCTGGAGGGCACTCTTTTTTAGCAGAAGTCTGATATTAAGCCTCCAAAACCCAGACTGCTGACAGCACTGCACTTGCTACGCACTTCCATCCATTTGGGAATGGGAGGAATATAAAACCATAGTTATTGTAAGTTTGACAAAGAGGTTCTCTAGTTCTGATGTAATTTCAAAGATGTCAGTGGCCTTATAAGTTGGGTTTGAAATGGTGGCTGCTGGGTTGATGTCAAAGGGGAACGTGCCCTTTTATCAACGTCTTGGAGCCACTTGGCGTGTTGGTACAGAAACCTCCATTTGCTGCCCTAGTATTTAGCTCTTCTTTTGTATAAACCCTTCACACAACTAATTTTATGGGCCGTTTCCCTCCGTTAGGTGCTCTGCCTCTGGACCACAGTTGTGGATTCAGATGTGGTTGGGTCTTCAAGGATCTGGTGATTTAGAAAATGCCAACATGTGTTTAAAGAATCAGGGGAACGTTTTTTGTTAGTCTGTTGCTTCTTAAACAGGGCTGTTTGGTGCCATCATCTTATTACGTCTGAAAGGCGCGAGATCTGAAAGTCTTCAAGTTAATTCTGACAAATGAGAGAGATTACATGTGAATTTACAGAATGTAGGCTTTTTAAAGTGAGATGTCAGAGCCGTTCCTGCGAGATCTGTTTAAAAGCCTTTTATATATAATGAAGCAACAATACTGGGTTTAACTCTAGCAGGCTTCCTTTTTTTAATCCACTTTTACTCCTCCTCATGCCTGATACCGGTTGGTAAATCACTCCTGTGGGTAATTTCTTGTTACAACAGCGTATTACAAAGAGGTGGGTGGAAGTTTCCTTGCTCGTCCCCCTTTTCTCAAATCACTGCGGTGAAGTTTTTAATTGATCTAAAACAAGATCAAGCAACTGGTGGCTATAGAGTTCTGTTACTGACTTTAATTAACTTTCATTGTTCCTTACACCATTTCTTTCTCACTATTTGCTATTGCTTAGAGGCAGAGTCTGTCTCTGCAGCTTCCAGTGCTGAATTTCTTTCATGCTCTGGGTTGTAAGTATAATAGTCTCCTCCACTGTACACATTTTTTTCTTGTCTGATTTTTCTCTCCCATGCAGCGCTGCTGCAGTGGGCTAGCGGTTGCTATAGCTGCTGTGAGCTTACTGGAAAAATATATTCTCCTAGGATCAGGTGTAGTTTGTCATTAAAAAACAACTCAAGACTTTAAAATCAATTTTTAAATATACTCTAAGAAATGGGTGCAGTTTTGTATCTAGTTATACAAATATTCAGATACTTCTAGTTGTTTGGTTTTTTTTTTAAATTAACATGTATAATATGAAGATGTGTGCTAATTTGTTTGCTATATAGCCAGATTACCATATATGTGAAATAGATGAGTCAGTCTCTCTGGCAGCTCATCCCAGTGTCTCTATGACCCAAGGCAAAGGTCTCTGATCCTGAAGTCCCTTATTCAGTCTCTGAGCTGATCCTGGGTGCAGTTGCTGTTCACTCAGGTGAGGATTTGAACCCCGAGTTGCACGAAGTACTTCTTATTTTGTAATGTTTTGGCATAAAGCATCCTATCATGGATCCCACTTAGGTCTGTGACAGCTGTACAGCCCTCTAAGTACGTGCAGAATGTGCACACTGATAACAAAATTCATACCTGCAAATGAATTGAAATTAGATTCTGCAATCCGAGTTAACTGGGATAAATCTTAAATCGGGTTTCAAATGGGGCTTGGACTTCTGTCTTACTGACATACTCAGTTTTGTATCTGTTATAATGAGTCTACACATTCTGAATGCGCAGGTTAGATTAATTACCAACAGCAGCACGAGGGAGGGAGCACAGGGCTTGAACTGCTTCGTCGATGTGAACGTCCCGGGTAGCTCAGGGTTCAAGTTTGGGAGCAGAAAGCAACACGCCTGGATGCTCTCAGTAGTATTTGACACTAAAACCCAGAGCACCATACAGACATGCTAAATTTACTCCTGACGACACAAGTTTTTATACTTTTGACTGGTGATAATTGATGGGCTGTACCCTCAAGGGAAATAAATCTCTGCAAGTCAGATTTATGAGGACCCTTATGTTTATTTGGCAGCATGACGCTTGTTACAGGGATAAACTGAGCGAGCAGGAGAAAAGCTGACATGTTGAAAAATGTTCTATCCTATTCCTCAACTGGACTCCTGCAGTTTTCGAGCCATATAAAACTTTCCCTCTTGTGGCTAGGGACAAGTGGCTTGGAGAACTTGCATTTGTTGGGGAGCTGAGGGCCGGGACACATACTGATGTTTCCTCAGGAAAGAATCCCAAGGCATTTTTGTTCTCCTGTGCTGTAGGGATATTGCACGTTTTTGTCAAGTGCCTGATTAAGTTTGACATTTGAAAATAGAACTTCACGCAGAAATAAGTACTGTACTTCTAAGTATTTAATTAAGATGTTTAGTTCCTGTCAAGGCTGGTAGTTTCTCTTTCCTGTTAAGGGCAATACGTCTTCAACTGCTGAAATTTCAGAAACCTGTACTTAACCTTTAATCGTCATTCCATTTACATAGAAATCTGATTAACAACTTTTAAAGTTCAGGAGCTGCAACTAAATGCAATTAAAGCCCTTTTGGAGTCTGTTATTAAGAACTGGCATTTAATGAAGACTGAGGGCACACTACTGTTACCATCCACACTATAGCAGGATGTCTTAAGCAATTAGTTGAAGGCAAGAAATACATGGAGTGTGCTGTATAATCCATGAGTTAACATGGTTGGTATTTTAACAGCATGCTGCCTTTTCCTCTCTTTGCTGCTGCTGTATTGAATGTGCCAGTTTGTGTAGCAGAAGCTCAGATCAGTTGGGTTAAGCGTAGCACTGTTTCTCCTGTGCATTAGAATTGCACATTTCTTCCCTGAGACAGAGGATGCTCTGAAAAGGTGGGTGTATAGTAGACGCTAAACACGAGCAAATATATCCTCTTCCTTTGTGATTTATAAATGTTTAGCTCTACTTCAGTTATAAACATAAGTTTCTAACCGTATCTTCCCCACCTCCAAAATGTGCAGAACCAGTGAAGCTTAGCTAAATTATAATTGCAGAGCAGAAATCTGCAGTCAATTACCTGTTCAACTCTTACACTCCTCCTTGACCTTTTTATATGCTACATGAACAAAAGAAAGTCCAGTCAAACTGAAAGACAGCATGTTTTAATCTTGCAGGAAAATACTTCATTTCGTGCTGTCTATGAAGCAGGTGATAATCACACCTATCTGACGAAGTTCATTGCTTTTTGGTCCATTTTAGAATCCAGTTGGCTAGTTACCCATCCTTTGCATTGTATTTTACAACTTCTCATCAATCATATCAGAAGGACCATGTGCTAAAGATATACATATATGTGTAGGCATATCATAGAATCACGGAATGGTTTGAACTGGAAGAGACCTTTAAAGGTCATCTAGTCCACTCCCCCTGCCCCGGGCAGGGCCACCTTCCACTAGCCCAGGTTGCCCAAAGCCCCGTCCAACCTGGCCTTGAACCCTTCCAGGGAGGGGGCAGCCACAGCTTCTCTGGGCAGCCTGTGCCAGGGCCTCACCCCCCTCACAGGGAACAATTTCTCCCTTAAATCTCATCTAAATCTCCCCTCTGTCTGTTTAAACCCGTTCCCCCTCGTCCCTCCCCCCTTTCCCACAGCCCCTTTCAGCCCTGGGGGCCGCTCTAAGGTCTCCCCGGAGCCTTCTCTCCTCCAGCTGAACCCCCCAACTCTCCCAGCCTGTCCTCACAGGGGGGGCTCCAGCCCCCCCAGCATCTCCGTGGCCTCCTCTGGCCCCGCTGGAGCAGGTCCGTGTCCTTCTGCTGTTGGTGCCCCAGAGCTGGACCCAGCCCTGCAGGGGGGTCTCCCAGAGCGGAGCAGAGGGGGAGAATCCCCCCCTGGCCCTGTGCCCACCCTGCTCTGGGTGCAGCCCAGCACACAGGTGGCTTGCTGCGCTGTGAATGCACATTGCTGGCTCACAGTTTTTCATCCACTTAACCCCCCCCAAGTTGTTTTCCTTGGGGCTGCTCTCCATTCCCTCCTCGCCCAGCCTGGGTTTGTGCTGGGGATTGCCCCGACCCATGGGCAGGACCTTGCCCTTGGCCTTGTTGAACTCCCTGAGGCTTGCACGTCCCCCCTCTCCAGCCTGTCCAGGTCCCTCTGGATGGATCCTTCCCTCAGTGTGTCACCACAGCACACAGCTCGGTGCCATCGGGGAACTTGCTGAGGGTGCCTCGATCCCACTGTCCATGTCCCCAGCAAAGACGTTCAACAGCGCCGGTCCCAACCCCGACCCCTGAGGACACCACTCGTCACCGCTCTCCACTTGGACATGGAGCCGTTGACCACAGCTCTTGGAGTGTGACCATCCAGCCAATCCCTTATCCCCCGAGTGCTCCATCCATCAAATCCATATGTCTCCAATTTAGAGACAAGGATGTCATGTGGGACTTTGCACAAGTCCAGGTAGATGACAGCAGTTGCTCTTCCCTTATCCACCAATGCTAACCCCTTCACAGAAGGTAACCAGGTTTGTCAGGCACCAATCACCTCCTTATTTTCCATGTGCCCTAGCAGAGTTTTCAGGAAGATCCACTCCATGATCTTGCTGGGCACAGAAGTGAGACTGACTGGCCTGTAGTTCCCCAGGTTGTCCTTTTTTCCCTTTTTAAAAACAGGGGTTATGTTTCCCCTTTTCCTGTCAGCAGTAACTTCACCAGACTGCTACAACTTCTCAAATATGGTGGATAGTTACATATATGTAAATACACACATACACACACACGTATGTATTTATACACTTACACACACACACATATGTTTTCATATAGTTATCAAACAGTCCTAATAATTACAAGTTACCACCCAGAATCTAGTTGGGGTTACTTGTCAAAAATTGCAAAAAAGTTTTGGTGTTTTTTTTTTTCCCCAAGCGTTGAGCAATATTCATCTAAAACTCCCAAAGCTGTGTAAATGTGTGGGTCTCACGGATTCCAGTCATCATGGTGCAGATGAAAACACCTGCTTTACTATGGAAACCTGCATCTGAACATGGATTTCTTTTGGAGGAAATGAATAATCTAAACTGGCTCCCCATGCTGCTGCCCACATTTTTTTTTTTCTGATTTGTTTTGTTGTTAAGGGCCTGATACCAAAACAAGAAAGGGGCCTTTTTACTTGGATTGTCCCTGCGAGCATAATCTGTATTTGCAAAACAGCTGAGGTGCCCTAAGAAAAAAAAAAATGCTGTCTGTTTTTTTTTATAACCCAGTTACTCAGGTTGACTGTTGGTAGCTTAAATAAATCGGTCATCAGTATTTGTTCCTCTTTTATTAAAACAAATAAATAAACCAGCAGAACTACTGGGAAAAAGACAGCCTAGCTCTTCTCCTTTATGGAGGCCAGATGACTAAATTTCAATGAAAATGTCTTAAAACTTTATGCATTACTGAAGTGGAGAATGACCTTCATCATGTACCTTCGTATGAACTGGTAGCAAATTGTTGGTTATATGGATATTAAAGCCAATAAAGTTAGAAAGCAATTGCAAAGCCCCCCTTGAGCACTTGAAGAAGAGGCAGCCCTCGTTCAGCATCACGTGCCGGCTCACATCTTGCACAAGATAAGGTTACCTGCTGGAGTCTCTCAGCAGCTTTTTCTTTTAGCTGCTTATTTTCCCAGCCACAAGTATAAGTTAAGCTGAAACTTGTAGTATCGATGCGGCACAGGGGAGTGGGGTGAAGTTAGGAACGGTGAGAGGCCTTTTATCTTGTGTGTTTGTCAGCGCTAAGACACAGTCTCTCATGTTCCCAGCAGTTGAGAAAGTCAGTGGCTGCAAACCTCGCCCGGTACAAGTCAGTGATGTTTGTCTCAGCACTTGTAGCAGGATCAGGGCTTCACTTTGAATCTGTTCAGTCAGATTATATGTCACAGGGGTGTTGATACATCAGAGGGTTCGTTAGCAAGCGCTTGTAGAAAACCCCGCTACTTAAATCATTATGCTGGGCAGTTATCACTGAAGCAGAGTTCCCTTATTGATAGATGGGGAAGATGCTGCGGGAGCTTGCGTAAAGAGCGGGAGAATGGAATGAGTGCTGCCTCGTTCGAGGAACCTGCAACCTGATGTGTGTGACAGTACGTAGTGGTTTCTCCTTTTGCTGTGCCAGCGAGCGTGAAAGCCATTACGGCAGTAGATATGTCACCGGTGACTTCAGCTCATCCAGACACCGAGCCGAGTCAGAGCCCGTCGGTGCTGAGGTTATAAACTCCGTGCACGTGTTATCAAAAGCTTCGGAAATGAAAAGGTTCTGGTTTCAAACTCTCCAGAGCAATCCGAGCAGGTGTATGATTCATTGCCAATTAAAACAGCTTTTAAGAAGTTGTGTTTTTAAAGTAGTTTTGTGGTTTGTTCCCTCCCTTTCTTCCTGGAGGTAGATGCACCTTCACAGATCTACAGTAATAGTTGCACTAATTGACAATTAGCCTTGATAATGAACGTAGTAATACTAGCAGTGATAGTATTATCTAAATAGTTCTGGGGTTATTTTTCACTTTTTTCCAAAAATTAAACAACAAAAGCAATTCTTGCTTCTTGTACAGTGATGGAATTGGGCGATGCCTTGAGAGAATTAATTCTGGAAGGGTTTTTATTATTATGTTTCAGTTAAATTAATTTCACGGGCAACAAGGGGATTAGATAAGGCAGGTTGCGCAGCATTAAACACTGTTCACGGCACCTAAAAATCGGTTTTGTTCTTTCAGACTTACCTTATTGCTTTGTCCTTTGTCGCGTTTGCCACGTGTGCACTCTGCCCCTGTTCTCGGCGTGGTACAATGTACGCAGAAAACTCAGCGCTCTTAGTATTCAATTAACTGTTCCTTTTTTTTTTTTTTCTTTTCCAATTCTACAATTAGTGCAGCATTTTAATTATTAAAACTTTTGATACAGCAAATTACTGGGTAATTAGCTGTAGACTACTGTCTTGCATAGAGTGCTGCTCCTTTTCTTGCCTTATTCTGGCACTTTGCTCGTAGTTATCTCCTGTCCACAGAGCTTCAGGATTGATGCTGCTTCGTATGTGTTTACAACGAAGTCAGTGGACTTCCCAGTAGTGCATCCTACTTGAGCTCCCAGCTTTTTTCTTTCGGGAATCATTTGCAGTTGCTTTCACTGCCCCTGAAATGATCTGTGGCTGAATATCGTCGTCTCTCAGGAGCGTTGCATCCTTCCTCAGGGCTGGTACCATGGTTTGATGTCTCTGGCCATGTCCTTGTATCCCCCATTGCACCAGGGGATGTAGGATAATTTGAATCTGCTGTTCTGTTTTTAACTAACTTTCCTCATTGAAATCCCATTAGGAAATCTCTTTTTCGCTTTGTAATCTCAGCTTCTTATTCCCTCTGCTTGGTCTAACTAAGCTATAACTCCAAAGCCTTTTCAGAGGCTCCTACAACTCAGGAGGGGCCCACAGTGCATCAGTACAGCTGAAATGCCAATATTTCTGCAGCTGCTCAGTGTGTCAGAGCAATAAGATGAAAATAAATCTTGTTTTCAATTGCCAGTACTGCATAGCCCAATATTAGAGACTTTCTCTGATGCTGAGAGTGTTATTTCTGGGGCTCTTGTTGGAGTCTTACTGTTTCGTCAAAGTAGAAGTGAGGTGACCTGGGCCTGGGTGAGAAGTTTCCTCTAGCACAGACGCGTTCACCAAACACAGACCTAACCAGTAGCCTTTTTTCTATCCTAAATCAACCAGAAATGGTAACTGTGTAGCAAGAGTACTTTGAACACCAAGGGTTCCTTCATGCAAGAGCCCGAGAGCTGGCACTGAATGGTGCAACAGCTTTATTAAGATCCCCAGATTATAAGGAGCTGTCGTGATCATCTCGCCTGACCTCTGCGTAAAACAAGCTATGGTACTTTCTTGAATTAATTCCTGTTTGAAAGAGGGCACATGCTTTAGAAAGGCACCGAGCCTTGAGTGGGGGGAAGAAAAAAAAAAAAAAACGATCAGTGACAGACAATACAGCGTAACCTTTGATGTAAGTGGTTAATTACGCTCTGGAAATGTATGCCTAACTGTTCGTCAAAGCCTGTCCAGCTTCAACTTTCCAGCCTTTGGATTATTATTTTTTTTTAAATTCATTACTGAAGATTTTTTTTTTCATCAGTTCTGTGCCCTCTGTTGCATGCTTGCAGGCTGAGCCAGTAACCTCTTAGCCTTCTCTTCGCTAAGCTAACAAGACTGAGCTCATGGCTTCTCGGTGTTTGGCTGTAAGTCATGTCTTCCAGCCTTTTAATAACTTCCAGGCTTCTTTTGTGCACCCTTCCACCCGCTTTTTCCCTGATCTCTCTTTGTTTATAAGTGCCAGGGTTTCATTTGGTATTCCGGATGCAAGACCAATACAGAACGATGCTGTAAACTTTTACTTCTGACAAAGCTCTCTGCTTTATATAGCCAGTTCCAATTAGCTAATTAATATCTGTCGTCACAGTGGGACCGCCTCTGCTGTTGATTATCTTCAATATTCCCAAATTTGCTAGAGTCACAGCTTTATACAGTAGTCCTGTAGATCATGACTTTCATATATTTTCCCTAGACGTGAAGATTTACCTCCACTGACATTGAAATTGTTACAGTAATTGATTATATTATGAAAAATAATAAAAATTAAAAATATTATTCTGTTAATGCTGTGTTCATTTGATTATTTAGCATTTTCCCTCCAAAACATTATCATTTAAAAACCCTCTGTAGCCATTATATCCATAGGAATTTGAGATGGGAAAAGTTCTGGTCCATTCAGTCCAGTAAGGGGTTGCTGCAGCCCCACCTGCACATGCTCTCATTGTCTAATTAAGCTGCTTCTAATTACTGTTGTTTTAAAATAAAGATGGACTGAAAACTGAAGATAGGCTGAAAATGAGAAGTTTTCTGTCCAACAAAAGAGAAGGTTCTGGAACAGTCCTGTATTTCCCTTGGAATGCATAAGATAAAAGGAAAAGAGGGATTAAGATTTCTGGGACCTTACAAAATCCAGTGTCAGTGGTTTCCTCATTTCTAGTTGCATGTTAAGGATCTTGTCATAGGTTTGCCCATTTTTTTTTTTTTTTAGGAGATGCTGTGTTGACTTTTGAAGTTTTGGCTTTTGTCAGATCTTTGGTGGAAGTAAAACTTTTAACTCTCTGTTTATTTAAAGCTACATTTGTCATTATCATAGGAACACCAGTTAGCCACGATCTGTTCTGTAAATCCGTGTTGCTAGACATAATTTTATTATTGTCCCTTAATTATTTTTTCACAGAGTTTCCTATCATCTGTTCTGTGATTTTTGTCCCTGATCAATATGAAGTAGAGAGACCAGGAATTACCTGGTCATCCCGTTTACCCTTGCAAAATTCATGATATGGCCTTAGCTTTCATTTCATTTTCTGGATGCTCCCAAATCTATGACGTCATAATGCAAATCAGCGTTGATGGTGTAGAGTTTGAAACTGTCATGATTTTCTGATGGAGCAACCTGTTCACACTGCAGCAATCCATTTAAATTCAGAGTATACAAGGGTGTAGAAATACCTATTTACAGTGTTTAATTGATGGAGTAGATCTTATTCAGAGCGCAGGCTTCCTATCTAAAACCTCACAAGAGCTACAAATAATGACTGAATTTAGCTGTCGCCCTGTGGCCAGGCATGTTTGATTGCCCATGCTTTGTTCATAGGTCAGTCTTGAGCATGATAAGGCATAACGATCTACGCAACTTCTCGTGGGGCTCAGGCAAAGAATAAAAATGTGGATCTGGAGAGTCACAGCATGTGCAAGCAGCAGGCAGACACAGAAGCAAATTTGTTCTTGCCCCGTTGCAGTTCAGAAAGACAGTGTAGAGTGAACTGTTATCAGATCAACGTGATAGACAGGCTACACATACCGACGTGACCTTTTGAAAGTTGAGAATTTAATTAAGCCTCCAAATCCATAAATATTGCTTTTTTAATAAAACATTTTATATTCGTTTTCATTTCCAAAGAGCAATTGGAGAAAGAGTACTTTGTTCTCTGGCTTTATATAAGGGCTTTATTTGTTTGACATTGATGTAAATATACTACATGGATGGCAGAATTCAACCATCGAGCAGAAAGTCAAAGTCCTCGTTACAGATGAATGGGATGTTGCAAACTTTACAGTGACTCATAAATCTTGCTGTACGTCCACGTGATTAATGTCTAACAAGGTTTTTGATTGATGGCTTAGCAACTGCTAATCAAGTGTTATGGGACCAAATCATGAAATCCCTTACCTTGTTGGTTAAGGAAAGCTCCTGTTCACTTAGATAGGCAGGAAAATGTCTGTTTTTTCTTTTCTTTTAAGTGGATTTTTAAGTTCTGGCTTGCTGCAGCTCTTAATAAGTACACGTCCAGGCCACAACTTCACACATCGAAATATGAGACTTATTAAAATCCTCCACTAGGACTACGAGAGCAGAACAACTGGATAACTTGGAGTGTCGAAGACGTAGGGAATAAATTGAGGCTGATGACATCGGGTGAAGGCCACGCATTGCGCAGTGCAATGAGAAACGAAAACTGCAGGCTTTTTTTTTTTTTTTTTTGAGACGAGTCGCTGGCAGAATTTTCAGACTGGCCCACATGTTAATCGTATTGCTTAAAAATTATAAGGGTTTTAATCATCATGCTGCAGTTTGAAGCCAAATGTACTGTGCGTTGAAGATATCTTCCTGTCTTAACTTCTCTCCCACTTGGCTGGGTATTGTCACTGCTCAGCCATGCTTGCACTTAATTACTTCGTTCTGAAGAATTTGTGTAACTGTTGAATACAGGGCACTGGAGCAGAAAGAGCTTTGATCTGTCTAGCACAGTTTCTGCTATGCCTCAATTTTATAACTTCGAGATGAACTTCGAGAATAGTTATCAAAACCTGCTATTTTCGCTTCTTTTACACCTTTTTACTTTTTCAGAGCCTTGTGTCCAACCATCCTGCCCTGCCCATCTAGTAATACCATAAATTAAAAATTTTCTTTATCCTAATCTGTGGCGTTTTCATAACTGTTCTGAATATCTAACCACAAACTCATCTTTGATTGCTCTACTTCACTTTTTAACCATCAGGGATAATTCATTATGTTCCTAGCTCAAACCTCTGTTGGTTTACTGTAATCTTGGAGCCAAGTACTGTATTACACACTGAAACATTTCCTAGTCCTGGAAATAAAGTGACACCAGAATCGTGGAATCCATTCTAAATAGGTTTCATCCATAATGGGAGAACAAATTGCTAAGTGTTTTTTTTTTTAAAAAAAAAAAACAAACCTTGATTAAGTTTGAGGGTTTAATTACATTTTTGTGGCAATTTTAGGGTTGTTAATTCAAGTAAAGAAGATGAAATGCAAATACACGAATACAAACGGATTTGGTAAATTACTGTTAAAAATTAGTGCAGTGATTAACAATAAGCATGCATTTTGAAAACTTGTGCTCAGGTAAAGTTTTAATTGAGATATTTTAGAATTTGAAGTTTCTTTGTGTTTGTATTTTTTTTTTCCCAAGCTATCCTGAATTGTTTCTAATTAGGGCCATGATACCATTTGCCTGGATATTTATTTCTGTGTAATTTGTTTAAACTTAGCACAGTACTGATGTATTCTCCTTTCATTACAGACAACTCTCTTTGATGGGCTTTGACTAGCTAATTATTAAAATGGAACGCATTACTAATAGCCTCCGAGTAGGTAGAATTTCTCTGAATGCTCTGACAAAAGTTAATTTTTAAGGGGTTTCTTTCCATCTTCAGACACAAGGAAATTAAAAGTGAATTATTCGGAATCTCTTTCTGCTTCTGCACCATGGAGTTGCCTGAATAGCATCAAATACCAGGCTACTGCTCAGGGCTGCAGGGGTTTCACGGGGGGACCCTCGTTTCACAAAGGGACGCCCCCAACCCTTTACTGAGTATACGGAGCTAGAGGAAAATCAATCCTAAACTACTTTGGCAGAACTGATGGCTGTGGGAATTCGTATTTCCAATGGTAAAAGAAGCATATTTGGTTTGAAAGCTATTAAAGGGCAATTTTTGCAGCACTCCCAAGGTTTTTTCCAGCAGCATACGTGACCTGCAGCACATGCACACGAACACACTCATGGATGGTTTATATTTCTACATATAAATACATAGAAAATATATATGCATACATATGCATATATAAAATACGCTTTTGTAACTGAGCAGGCCAATATTTCTAACCGTCTATGTTTTTAAGAGCTTGTAGTCAGTCTGTGAAGGCCAGCCAACAACCCACCCACCATCTCCCTGTGACTGTTGCTGCTAGGAGCAGTTTGGGAAGGAATGGGGACTCCTTGCAAGTTACCTTTGCTACCATCAGGGTTTTGCAGCAGATTGAATTGGTCAAGTGATGTAGAATCATAGAATCACAGAATCGCTTAGGTTGGAAAAGAGCTTTAAGATCATCAGGTCCAACCATTAGCCGAACCCTGCCAGGTCCACCACTAAACCATGTCCCTCAGCGCCACGTCTACACGTCTTTGAAATACCTCTAGGCACTGAGACTCAACCACTTCCCTGGGCAGCCTGTCCCAGTGCTTGATAACCCTTTCTGTGAAGAAATTTCTCCTAATATCCCATCTAAATCTCCCCTGGTGCAACTTGAGGCCATTTCCTCTTGTCCTATTGCTTGTTACTCAGGAGAAGAGACTCATCCCCCCTCACTACAACCTCCTGTTGTTGAGGGTGATAAGGTCTCCCCTGCGTCTCCTTCTTGCCAGGCTAACCCCCCCAAGTTCCCTCAGCTGCTCCTCATGACTGGTGCTCTAGACCCTTCACCAGTTTCATTGCCCTTCTTTGGACACACGCCAGCACCTCTTTCTTGTAGCGAGGGGCCAAAACTGAACCCAATGTTCCAGGTGGGGCCTCACCAGTGCTGAGTGCGGGGGGACAGTCACCTCCCTAGTCTGGCCACACTATTTCTGACACAAGCCAGGATGTTGTTGGCCTTCTGGGCTACCTGGGCACACTGCTGGTTCATATTCATCCAACTACTGGCCAACACCCCCAGGTCCTTTTGTGCCAGGCAGCTCTCCAGCCGCTCCTCCCCAAGCCTGCAGCGCTGGGTGGGGTTGTTGTGACCCAAGTGCAGGACCTGGTATTGGCCCTTGTGGAATCTCATACAGTTGGCCTTGTCCCATCAATCCAGCCTGTCCAGATCCCTCTGTAAAACAAGCTTTTGTCAATTAGAGACTGTGGCATTTAAATCACTAGGATCACACTTCTGAAAATAATGCCAGGTTTCTGTTTATTAGAATTTTTGAGATTTTTGTTCGTTTTCTAGTGTTACAGTAAGAGTACTTAAAAATCCTAGACATTCCAGTTCTGTTATAATGCTGTTTTATTCCGAGTGCTGAGTTCCTTTTCCTTCTGTTGGCAGATGCTGCTGACAGAGTACCTGGATATGAAGAACACCCGCACTGCCTCGGAGCCCTCCGCCCAGCTCAGCTACGCCAGCTCCGGGCGAGAGTTTGCAGCGTTCTTCGCAAAGAAGAAACCACAAAGACCTAAAAACCCTTTGTTCAAGTAAGTGCTGGAACAACGTTAAAGCTGGTCCTAAGTGGCCTCAAGTATTGTGCAACACTGGCTGCTGCTAATCACAGTTTCACCATGTGAGGGGTGTTAGTTGTGAGATGGAGATTTAACACCCAAAGCTGAAGCTTCGGTAAGCTCTGTTACGGATTCATCACTGTTTTTTAGGGTTGAAATGCTGGGGTTTCAACCCCAAGCCCAAATTAATGTTGACATCTGGGTGATTCCCCCAGCCCTTCCCAAAGGGGGGTGAGTTTCCCTTTAAGCTTCCCCCAGGGTGGGGCCTTGCAGACAGAGCCATCAGGTAAAGAGCCCCAGGTGTCTGCATTGAGTAACCCAAGGGCAGGTGTCCACTGAGGGATAACAGCTGGGAGCCCTGGCAGGAGGGGCAGTGTCTGTGTGTGAGGTGGGTGCCCTGTGCAGAGTTCCCTGTTGGGGAAGGACCTCCCGCCTCCCTGGGACTGGGCTCCAGGCAGGTCTGGCTTTTGTAAACGCGGGCTGTGCAGAGATTCAGTGTGTGGCTTCCTTGGTCTGATGTGTTTGGTTTGTTGACTCGGTTGTCTCCCGTCCCTTCTATGGGAGACTGCATGTCACCATTGATCCCACCCGTTGTTGGTCGTGTGGTGTTGTTGTTGGGGTCAGTGGGATTGATGTTGATTATGTATAACCTGACTGACTTGTTTGTACCCCCAGGGCTCACCCATCTGCTGACCCTGTTGTATCAAATACAATTTGGTTATTGGTTCGTCTTTATACTGGCTGTGTCCTGTCTGCTGGGCCTGATAACTGGCAAAACAAGGGTGCAGCTCTTTCCAGAGCTCATCTCAGGACTGGGATCCCATTATACAAGCTGCTGCAAAGCAGTCAGTGATGCATTATGCCTGGTTTTGTCCACATTAAATTCCAGACCTGTTAAAGAGCACGATAAAGGGAACTGGACAAAGAGAATTAAGATAACTGTATAATTACTAGATAGACTAAGCAGTTAATCCTATCCCTAACCTCTTTAATTCAGAGTTCAGAGTGGAAAGAATTATGTGGTTGAGAGGAGAGCGTAAGAGAGAGGATGAGAGGCTGGGTGGCCAAGGGAAGGATTTGGGGGAACAAATTTGATGTGCAAGAACAAGAAGCAAGGAGGAGTTGTTGGGGAGCAGCACTATTAGGAGAGGTGGTCTTGTTACTGCTAGAAAATTCAGCACGGCTCCTCTGAATCATCTCTTCCACTGACTACATGTGATCATTCCGTTTGGCCTCTTGAGGATTTGGGGGAATACCAAAATACGCTGTTTTGGCAGTGGGTGCTCTAAGTTAAAAGATCACAGTTTTCTCGGCTCTACCAGCATAACTGCATGTGTGAGTGCTCACTAACTCAGTTCTGCCAAAATAATATTTTAAAATTGGTTTTGTGGGGTGATTTTTGTTGGGTTTTTGTGTTTTGGTTGTGTGGGTTTGGTTTTTTTGGGTTTTTTTTTTTTTTTTACAAGGAGATTGTTTGAAAAGAGTTGCTGGGGGAATGAGCAAGTTTCATGGCAGGTTTGAGGGAACAGCAGAGTGGAGCAGCGGTGGGGAGTACCAACAGCTTGGAGCGGTAACCTTTTAGCCACGCTCAGCTGCAGCAGAGCAGCATATCAGATGGGACTTCTCTGGACTATAATCTGCTGCAGGGCTTGGGCTGTCTTTCACTACCCATCAGAGCAGTGCTTGGCCTTCCGAGGCTTTGCTCTCCAGAGTTGAGAGTCCAAGGTTAAAAAAAAAAAAAAAAAAAATCTTGTAGAGGATTTGCTGGAGGGAGAGCGACTGGAAGTGAGCTGGTGTTTCCACCCCTTACTGGCTGGAGATGGGGATCCATGAACTCTGGATGTTTTTTTTAATAAAGAATCCCTCATTATTGATTGGGGTAGATAGTTATATGGTGAGGAAATAATCAGGAGCTGCAGTAATGGGAAGGGCTGGGAGTAATTGGCTGTTTCGGGCCGGTGGGAAGGAAGCTTCGTGTTCTGCATCCTCTTTACAGATTATTTGTTGGTTTGGGGTGTTTTTTTTATTCCCAGCTAAAACTTGATTGTCCAGAACTCCCTGTGCTTTGCCCCATGGGCATGGGTAACTGGTTGCTGCATTCTCATCGTACGTCAAGGCCCCAGTTAGAAATCAAGATCTTCTGCACTGCCCTCTCTCCCTCTCACAGGATGAGCTGTCTGGAATCTTCTGCTATTAGAAGGTTAACTGTTGCCTGGGGGATTTCAGAGGTGCTTTCTGCCCCTATCAACCCATGGTTATTCCCCACCTGATTTTTTTTTTTTTTTTAGCACTCTCATTGACTGTTTGGGTTGAGAATTACAGTCTCTAAATTTACTCTGACTTGCAGATATATTTCGGAGTAAAATAGGGCTGCTCACCTTTTCCTATTGTGTCTGTTCATGGGTGTACTTGGAACATTTAAAGTTAGAGGAATAAGGATTTTCACCTGCAGCAATTTAAGGCTATGTATTAGTTTGTCGGCAGAGAGTGAAGGTGGGTATAATTGTTTAAAGTGAAGGTGAGTAACCTCGTAGGAGCAGCATGTCTCATACCACTCATGGTCTTGTCACCAAGTCATTGCCGGCACCGCAGTGACAGCAGCACTTATTGGGATCTCTTATTTGGCTATCTGTCTTCTGTCAGCTGTCACTATATCTATGGAAATCTCCTCTGAAATGGAATTTCTGAGTCCACTGAGGGATGTACGTGTTTGACGGAGTGTTATTCTTGTCTCCTCTCCCATCTTCAGTGCTTTTCGTGCCAGGCTGCAAGGCTCTTTTTCTTGCCTTCCCATTAACTCCATCTTCATCAGAGGAGCCTTCCACTTGTCATCAGAATACCTGCATTTAATTCCTCACTTTAGAAGTCTCTTAGAGTGGGGCTCCACCCTGTGTTTTACTCACAGATGGATGCAGGTGTTTGTGCCATGTGGCTTGCTGTAAGCTAATTTTATAAATAGTAAGTACTTCTGCTAGTTGTGTGTTCTAGCAATAGTGGGAAGAATGAGGACTCTTCAGTTGTGCCCTGCTGTCTGGAAATCAGTAACATTTGGAAGAGACTTTGAATTGTGGTTTCCCTATCTTTAAAATAGGTGTAATTAAAAAAAAAAAAAAAAGTCATGATGTATTCAGTTTTTTAATGTTGGCTTAAAAAAGAAAACTTCAGATGAGGAGGGAATACTATAGGAATTCAGATAGTTCGTGGCATCATAAACCTGGCTTTCTTCTCTTCCAAAAGGTAGCCAAGTTTGGCATCTCCCTACAGATCAGACTTGTGAGATGGAAATTGGTGGGAAAGAAGTGAATTGTGCAAGCAGATGTTGAACATCTCAGCCTTGGCTGTAATTATGTGTAATTCTATGTAAAACAACAATATTTTGAAAGCTTTGCTGTGGGAGGATCAGCACAGGGAAAGGAGTTACAAGAGTAAAGTGTAAATAGGAACGTGGGAAAAGAACGGATCAAGGAAACAGCAGAGGAAGGGGAATGGGGAGGAGAAACTGAATGGTTGGGGAGGAAAAAAAGTGAATGTGAGGAGATCCTGCAGCAAATGCCAGTGTAGGGCTCTGAGGAATAATCTGAGACACTGTCTCAAGGAGGAGACTGAGCTTTATTGCTGTAGTTTGCCTTGACCCGAAGCTTCTGGTTTTGAGGCCTGGAGAAGCCCTCTGAGTCATGGTGATACCGTTACGCTTAGTATCTCACCGGGGGCAAAAGGGAGCACATCATAAATACGGAGCCAAGAATTTACTGCTCATTTAATTAAAGTCTTAAGTGTTGGTTGTATTTTGATAGATTGTTATTAGTTCAGTTGCAATAATGCTAACACTTGCAGTCCAAATTAAAGCAGAAAAGCCTCATTAATAATAATTACCTCAACACTGTTGCACAAAAAAGCTTACAAACACTTGTCCCTTTACACTGGTGTGATGCTCGTGTTCCCAGTGTCCCTCTGGGCTGATTCAGTCTTAGGGGAAGGGTCGGGGAGGGGCTCAGGCGTGTTACAGCAAATCATCAGTGTCTTGAGGTCTTCACTTTGAGGAGATTGACATTCATAAAAGATGCTTTCGCCCTAAATCTTGTGTCCGTTTTGGCTATTTGAAGATGCTTGGTCCCCGCCGCCCGCTCCCTTCTCCCTGTTGCCCAGCCCCAGTGGCAGAGCTGCCCAGCGCCAGCCCGGGCACACCAAGGGCTGGTGTTTGCTGGGCAGGGCCTGCCCGGGGCGGCAGCCCTTGGCCATGGGGGTGTCCCCAGCGCCGAGCTCAGGCAGGTCCTTGGGGATCACACTTGTGATCCCAGGGACACCCAGCGCAGGGCACGGCAAGCACAGAGACGTCCTGTGGGACCCTGTGGTGTCGGGTCAGTGCCCACTCTGGCCTTTTACTATCAGTGGCAAAAATCATGTTTATGGGGCTACAGTGGTTGGAAAATATCTATCTCCACCTCTGAGTTTGGTCACTGTGGAGTGTTGGAGCAATAAGATATATACTTAATGATTTATGAGGAGCAGCTGAGGGAACTGGGGGAGCAGAGGAGGCTGAGGGGAGACCTCCTGGCCCTCTGCAACTCCCTGCCAGGAGGGGGCAGAGAGGGGGGATGAGTCTCTGGAGCCAAGGCCCCAGCGCCAGGCCCCGAGGGAATGGCCTCAAGCTGCCCAGGGCAGGGTCAGGCTGGCTCTGAGGAAGGATTTCTGTGCAGAAGGGGCTGTTGGGCGTTGGAATGGGCTGCCCAGGGCAGGGGGGAGTCCCCGGGATCCCTGGAGGGGTTGAAGAGTCGGGCTGAGCCAGCGCTGAGGGATCTGGGGGAGTTGGGAACGGTCAGGGGGAGGGTCATGGTTGGGCTGGAGGAGCTTCAAGGGCTTTTCCAACCCAGATGGTTCTGGGATTTATTACTCCCTAGTTTCCAGGAGAATATTAGTTTTGAATTTTTACATATGTGCCAGTTGGCAGTTTAGACAGTGTTAGCTTACGGCTTTGGATTTTACCAGTTTTGGTGGCCGTTGCTACTGAAATGCCTGTGGACTCGCAGCTGGTAGAGCAGAGGAACTTCTCTGTGCTTTGCAGGCAGGTTTGTGTCATGGTTGGTTGTTGGCAGAGCTGTGTTGATCAGAGGTGGCAGAAAGTGGTGTATCAGTGATGGAGTTTTATAGGAAAAATGTGCCTTTGTCTGCCTTTATAATTTTGCTCAAACATGCAGGGAAGTCCCTTTTGTTTAGAGCTGACTGGCGCTTACAAGAAGAATGTTTCTATGGATGGCTAACTGACTGGATTAATTTTTTTTTTATTACAGGTTTGAGTCCTCCTCCCATGCTATTAGCATGAGTGCCTATTTGCGGGAGCAGAGGAGGGAACTGTACAGCAGAAGTGGAGAACTTCAAGGTGGGAAAATAGATAATGTGCTCGTTTGGATAATTCTCTTTTGCAGGAGTCTGAATACCCTGTCCATGCTACGTCAGGGTATTAATACCACTCTGCTTTGCCACACAGGCTGTCTAAATCTCTCCAGTTTTTAAGCTCTGTTTATATATTCTTACTACATTGTGAAGCAGCAGGGTTTCTCTTTATTCCCTCTGCATTTTCAGCTAGAGGTCCAGGCCTTAAAAGATACTCATAAAACAGTGGGTCAAATGCAAACAATCTCACCACGAGCATTACTTTTGGAAACTTGGGGCTAATGTCTGCTTCCTATCTGCACTTTGTTTCCTCACATCATATGCTGAGTGTGATACTTACCCTGGACTGCTTTGGGAGCTAAGCTCAGTTGTCTCATCTTTGAAGTTGCAGATTTCTATTGTATGGCCTAAAGTGACCAATTCTTTGTCTTTTGTATAACACTTGAACATGAAGAGTTGTGGACTGTTTGAAAATGGTCGATTTGGAGAGTTGGACTACTCTTGCTGTTTTTTATTGCTTGTGGCAAGTGCTGCATATACGCAGAGAAGTGCTCTCTCCTCTGAGCATGGTGTCATTTCGTGGTTTGTTTTTTTTTTTCCTTTTTCCCTAAGTGGTCTAATTCACAAAAGTGTTGGTTTGGGGAGCAAAATCAAGGGAAGATCTTAAGGCTGTCATGGTAATGTATAACGAGACTAAATTTTTTTGCATCATCTATTCTAGTTTCTTACTGAGCTAATCATAACAAGAAAATAATATATACTCTTAAAATATTACAGTGGGCAAGGGTAGAATTACTGCTTGAAATCTTACTCAGGATCATTTTCAGTTGGCTTGTAATTGATGATGCTTTATAATTTACAAGAGAATTTTTGGATGACTTTGTGTTCCCTTCCTCCTTTTGTAACTTACTTGTCCTCGGTGACAAGTTGAACCCACAACAGTGTGAAAAGAAACCTTGAGAGATGTAGAGAGTTCTTGTGGACAGGTTGCTTCACTTCAGTAACTCTACAAAGGTGATCTTAGGCCTGATGATTAAGGATATAATGACTCACTCTGTGGTGAATATTCAGACGCTTCTGGATGGACTGTGAAGGAAGAATCTGAGATAAAGATGTACTGAATTTGACAGTTGCCCACGCTATCATGTGATAGCACCTAGGAATCTCCACTTTATTTGATTCCTGTCTCTTATAGTATCACCATTTGTGTGTGCTTGGAAGGTGTTTAGCTTACAGCTCTTCACCTTTTGAGACTCAGTTTCTCACCTTCAAAATCTGTCACATGCTTTTGTGCTGAGGATTAATTGAAAGAAGTTACCCAGTTCAGTAGGATGTTGTAAGGTGTAAGCTGTTCCATTGCACCATCATTTTATTGCACCAGCGGGCAGTAGGATTTAAGTAGTTACTTCTGCTCAGTTAATAGCTCCGTGTTACAAACTGCATGGGACAAATGTGGGTTCAAAGCCAAGAGTCTTGGAGCTGTGAGAGAACTAAGTTTGGAGCAGTGATGGGGCCATTGGGGAGCTTCTACCACTTGCCTCAAGATTTTCAGGTCTCTTTGGGATTAGCCTTGTTGCCTTCTGTTGTTTGAAGTTGCCTCCACACCCTGACTTGACGAGTTGTCCCTGTTGCTTTGAAAACGCAGTAGAGAGGATGATATTAACTCACTCCATGCTTGTGTCCTCTTCCAGGTACCTTGTGGCTGAGATTTTTGTGGTTACCATTGCTGTTAGACTGAACTGAGGATTTGTTTTTAAATAGCTCCTTTCCTGGGTTCAGACCTCATTACTAATGGGCACAGCCAGATTTTATGAAAGAAATGACTCCTTATTGATATAAGACAAAACTTGAGGCAACATTTGTCATGAGCGGGAAGATTGTGAGCGTTTTCAAGAGAGGAGGATGCAAAAGAGAGCTGTGCAGACTTCATGCTGCCGAGCTAGCGCGGGGTTGGAAAGAACAAAGCCTACGAGCTGACAAAGAAGTAAAGGACAAAATATAGGAATTAGTGTGGATAGGGACAAGATGATGTTGCCCTTTCTGGATGAATTGGAAGAGCTTGAACGTGATGCAATAGGTGACAAAAAGTCAATGTAGGGAGTCAATAGGGACAATAGATGAGATGACTTTGCTAAGAGATCTTTGCAGTTTAACCATCAAGAAAAGTTTCCCTTTGAACTTTATGTTAAAAATGTACTATCCTCTCTTTCTATTATAAGCTGCTGTTCCCTTTTAGGTAGCTCATTAATCTTCCTGAATCCCAGACCACAGCAAGATCTGCATTTTGATTTTTTTTTTTTTTTTTTTTTTTTTTTTCCCTTTACCCCTTTTAAAGAGAAACACAATTTAATTGTTCAATCAGGTTACTGGAAGGCAGGCATGTGACACTCTTCTGTGAATGCCACACAGTTTCTCTTCCTGACAGCCTTATCCACAGGGATGATTTTTCAGTGGCAGCAGGGGGAGGGTGGCTTGTTAGGAAATCTTTTTTCCTGAAAAGATCTTCAAAGAAACATATGCATTAAAAAAATAAAAAAAGAGAACTTATAAAAGTTTAGCTCATGCCAACTTTTTGAAATAAGAATTTAATTTAAATAGCCTTAAACCGTGTGAAGATCAGAGTGGTGCTTTGTCATTAACCTCTTTCATTTGGACTGAAATAGTGCAGTGCATAAGGCACACATTATCCCTCAGTGGGAGAAAGGGACCTGCTGCAAGTGATTTAGAGATGGAATTCTTGTGTCCTATTCCACTGAAATCGGAGGAGGAAGACTTAGGCCATGTATTTTTCCCTTGAAGTGGGACACACAATTTGTTTGACAGTTGTCATTAAAAAGAGGAGGGGGGGAAGCAAGTACATAACTGAAATATCTGCTTCTAGACTAACACAGATGTGGTTCCCCAGGTTATTGTCGGAAGTACAATGTCAGAGGTGGTTTCTTCTGTACAAAACAAGTAATGACCATGATTAAGCTTCTCATTTCTTTCCCCCCCCTGCCCCCAAAACCTGTCTTGGCCATGAGCTGCCTGGAATTTTCATTTTCCTTGTTGGAGCCCTTTTGCTATTTGTCAAATATGATGTTCTTTTTATAGATTGTCTTAAATTTACTTGTTTTTAAAATATACCCATGTTATTCCATGAGAAGCTGAATGACTGATGCCTTGTTCATCTCAGATGTGCCTCCTTTTCTTCCTTAACTCCTTTCCTTCATTAGCCACACTTCTCACCATGTCTCTAAACCTACTTCATCCCCCTCACTCTTTCTTCCTGGTACCCACCAGTTCCTGTCTGTGTCCCCAAACCACTCACTAAGCAAAAAGCAACATGTATCATGGCTGGATCAAGTGAAATACAGACCAAGCAAGCAGCCCCGTGCCCTGGAAGCAAACATGACGGTTGTTGCCTGGCTGGTAGGTCTGACAGCGTGAAGAGCTAACGTGTCCTCACGTTCCTTCCGTGGAGCCACACGTTTATCCTGCTTTCCTCTGCCCAGCTGTCTTTTTTCACAAAACCTCTAGGAATTTACTGCTTTTAAGATGTATGCCTCTGCCATGTTTGGTAGAAATTGTCTCCCCAGCTCAATCGTTGCCAGCTGGACAGACAGAAGATCAGATGACTCTTACTTTCATTGGAAACAAGGCTAAAATGTTGTATTTCACCGCAGAGGTGGTTGCTTGTCACTGACTGGTGGAATGAATCCCATGTGTGCTCCTTATTTCATTCCACTGCTGCCTTCAATTGCCAATGATTTCTTGGGGTAAAAAAAGAAGAATGTGGTTTCCTGTCATTGCGGGAGGTCAAGCACTGCAGGAGGGGACAGGAGGAGGGTGTCACTGGGGCTGCACAGTGGGGCAGGAGACAGTCTGCAGGGGCCCTGAGGGTTTTGTTGTTAAAGTGAATGAATCTGGTATCTGGAAAACGTGGGTACAAGCAAAACTAAAGAGAAAGACCACTGCTATTCTGGATAGTAGCTATGCGTGTCTGGGTTTCTGATTGTGCATTCCAGTAATGTTTTTGAAAAGCACTGACCCAAATTTTAATTTCATTGTGCTGAGCATGGTCCAGACATGATTTGTGCACTGTACATACCTGAAAGGATTAGATTTCCCATGATCTGTGCCTTCACCAGCACAGTTGCCTTGCACAAGTGCCTGGAAGTTTGTCTTCCAGGACTTTATGTGTCTGCATTTTGTGGGGCTGGGGCAAAGGGGCAGTGGCAGGAGGTGGATTGTCAGTTAATAAAACTACAACAAATAAATGCAAGCCAATGACAGAAATGAAAGGAGTCGTAACTGAAAATGGAAGGCTCAGTGAACTGATTTGTGATAAAAAGACTCCACAACTCGAACTAGTTACACAGCAGGTATGTTTTACTCCAGCCAGGGTGCAAGGGGATTTCTCCACAAAGCTTGCACCCCAACAACACATTTTACCAAAAACTTAGAGTGTGGATATCCATATTCATTGGATTACATAACACAAACATACATATGCATGAGTGAGGCTGGGTTAGTTCTAGAGGCTAGTGTCAGCAGTTTATGTCTCTTTGCACCTGCCCATTGCCTCCTGGGGGACTTTGGGAGGAAGGCTTGTAGTCCTTCTCACCTTGGTCTTTTCCCCTGAGCATACACAGTTTCTCTTGGCCAATTTCTTGAATAACAAGAGTGTCTTTCAGCCAGTTTACTCATTCTATCTTATCTAAGAGAACCAATAGAACTTCTGCCATCCATATGTGATTCTTCATTCATTACCAAGACCCAGCTGCTTAGGCCACACCTGTTCCCCAAGGACAAAAATACAATATTTTGCTGAACACTGTAGTTCTCAGTAGATTTTCACAGTGAACTGCTTTGTGTTGATGAACACAGTAGTCCTTGGTAAAATTCCACAGAACAGTCTGGGCAAGCAGGATTCTTAAAATATTAAAATTAAGTAATACTATGACTTGCTATAAGTAAGGAAATAACTTGCTAAGCAGTTTTCCGTAAGTAAATAAGTCTCAAAACAAGTAATCATTTCTCTGTATCAGGATGATAATCTTTATTGCAGAAGGTGCCTGATCTGAGCTAGTGATCTTCCTTGCTCGTGTGTGTGGGATTCAGAAGACTGGGGGTAGGAGAGCTCTGAGGGCACGAGATATTTTGCCCACAGCTTGCTGTTGGCTGCTAATTTCTAGCACAGTATTACTTTGTCAAAGGTGGTGTCAGTTCTAGGCTCCTTCTAGATACACTGGGTATTGTTTCAGAGCCCTGTGGCCCCAGGGAATTCCTCCGGATAGACATTGTGCTCACAGTAACCACAGCTTCAGTTTAGTTTGTCAGTAGCAATGGGATGTTTTTATATGCTGTGGAAATCTGAAGAGCCTCAAGGGTGGTGATCAGCATGGAAAATAGCATCCAGCATCTCCGTTACCTGTGCCCAGGTGGTTCACGTGCAGGTCAGCTTTGCTGGTGGTGTATATCTGGGCCATTTTTCAGAAATAAATGTTAAGTGCTCCCGAGCAGCTGTTTTTCCCATGGATGTTAATGGACTCCACAGCAGCCCAGCACCTCTTAAAATTTGGACTCGTTATTTCTTTCCCCCTGGAAGCTCAGTGCACTTCAGCATTAATTAAACTTCTCAGTGTCTTCGCAGAGTAGGATTTTATTTGGATTGTAGCTGAGCAAGCTATGTGATGCCTTGGAAGGATGATGGGAGCAGAATTAGAGTCAGAATCCCAGAGTCACCTTTCAGTCTTTTGTGGTATCGCGCTGCTTTGAGTCTGAATACGTTATGGTATTAATGTATATTCATATACGTGGTGGCTTGGGCACAGCTGTGGGTTGCATGGGGGGGCTCTGCAGCCCTGGGGTGGATGCTGTGCCCAGCCGTGTGCGTGCTGCCCTGCGTGGCAGAGGGAGCTCGGGATGCTGCTGCTGTGCGGTGCCCCTCGAGGAATCACTGCCTGCAAGGGCTTTGGGGCTGTGTAAGAGGATTAAAAATATTCTCGTATCGTTGTTGTGCCTTCAGGTTTAGGGTTTTTCTTCATTTCTTTTTGGTTGTTTGAGGGGTTTTTTTTGGGAAATTCTGTCATCTCTGATCCTACTACTTGGCCATATTGCAGGTGAGTTTGTGCTCTTATTGTCACTGGGAGGTAGAGCAGTGCTTCTTGTACAAGCAAGGCAGAAAGCAGTTAAGGGACTTCACAGCGAAAGTCCTTAATAGAACAAAGAATGAAATTCATGCCCCAGAGCAGTGATCCCCCAACTACTGGGCACATTTTGTATGCTGAGCTGAAACAGCAAAAAAAATCTGTATTTCTTCATGAAATTATTTAAGCTGTTTCTGTCCAGAACATCCTGGTGATGCAGTACACCTCCTTCTACTTCTTAAGAATTTTGCATAAGTTCCCCTTGGTTCAGTGTTCTTAAACTTAAGTTTTAGTATGTCAGAAGTGATTTTAAAAACCCAGACCTCTTGCGTATTTACTTTTCTCTTGGTGGGAGTAGTAGAGTATTATATAAACCTAATTTTTTGACTTTAAAATTAAAATCTAATGCAAGACTCTCTTGTGGATTCTAAATATGCAACACTCAAATATCTCAAAGTTGGCCAGTAGTTTAACTATATATATATATATATATATATATATATATACACACACACATTTGCATTTCTAACCCCACCACAAAAAAAAAAAAAAAAAAAAAAAAAAAAAAAAAAAAAAAAAA
>NW_020799092.1:80159206-80180117 GCF_003259725.1 Athene cunicularia
GAGGGACAGGCCTCAAGCTGCCCAGGGCAGGGTCAGGCTGGCTCTGAGGAAGGATTTCTGTGCAGAAGGGGCTGTTGGGCGTTGGAATGGGCTGCCCAGGGCAGGGGGGAGTCCCCGGGATCCCTGGAGGGGTTGAAGAGTCGGGCTGAGCCAGCGCTGAGGGATCTGGGGGAGTTGGGAACGGTCAGGGGGAGGGTCATGGTGGGGCTGGAGGAGCTTCAGGGGCTTTTCCAACCCAGATGGTGCTGGGATTTCCTCAAGTTTAAATGAGCGAGCATGGTCCCAGAAAATCAGGAGGAGGTCTACAAAACTGAAGGTGTATCATGTCCAGCTCTGGCAAAGGGTGGCAAAATGGGCTCTTAAACAAAGGTCTGTTGTAAAAAGACAATCGATGCTGGATTTTTTTTTAACCTTATTTCTTCTAAGTAGAAACTCTGAGGCTTCTCTCTTGTTGGGCAGGTGATAAATGGAAAGCCCTGAATATACCCTGTGATACAGATTTGAGTGTGAGGAGTGGATTTGGGTTACTCGCCAGTATGCTGCTCGTCTATTCTTGGTCCAAGCCTGAAAATTTCTTACCATAAGGTTTTAAGTAATTAAGGAACTCAAACTGAAACTCTGCTAATTAAGATTTTGATGCCAAGGAATAGCAGTGGAGGCAAATGGTATCTGATATGACAAGGGCGCAATGTAAGGCCAAGTCCAGGGAAAATGCCGTTATTTGTAGGTGCCTTGTTCCATTTGGATTCACCAAAGGGCTGCTGGAGGGAGCCAGCTGTGTTCGCTGGTGACAAAAACGAATCTTGACATTTTGGATAATGAAAATTCGGTTCAGCACCTTTTAGAGATGTGTATGATAATATGTTGTCAGTCAGAGGCAATGAGGAAGGGGAGAAGCAATATAATTCTTGTCTGGTTAAAGGAGACGTTGTGACAAGTGGACAGTCCCAGTTAAAAATACCCTTTAAAAAAGGATGGCGAATAACCAGTTGAAGAATCAGCAAGTTGGTTCTGCTAAGGAGGGGGAAACAGTTTGATGTTATGAATCTCCTGTCACGCAGCTGCTTTTGTCTCCCCGTGATGTGCAGGATCACAGTTTGCTTTGAGCTTGGGGGGGGGGAGGAGGAGAGGGGATGGAATTGCTTTTTTGTGGTTTGACAGTATTAATGCAATCATCGAGTTCAGACCTTGTAAGCCCACTTATTATTTCCTCTGCGTGTGTTTTTTCTGGTTTAGCGGATTAGCTGCACTGTCTCTTCAAAGGCTATCCAATCAAGAAGGGGTTATTAAAACCGGGGCGCTTTATGACTGAGAATTAATTAGAGCAGCATTTTCATGCAAAACATCCAATTTTTTGATTAGCAATGGAGCAGGGCTGCAATTAACACTCTAGGAAGCTTAAATTTCCAGCATTTTGATTCTCAGGAAATGAGATTATCAGACTGGGGTCAGGCACTTGACAGCAAAAGGGGGATTATGTGTAAGAAAATAATTTCTTTCTTGATTTTGCCTCTGAGATTGTTATTAAAGCTCTGGCAAATTCAGAGGGAGGAAAAAAAAGAGGAGGGAGATCCCTAAAAATGGAAGCAGGAGAGACCCTTTGCTTTTGTTAGTGCCCTCCTTGCTGTGCGAAGAGCTTTCCTCATCCTGGCATTCTAAGAGCACGCTTTGCATCTGATATACAGCAACAGGTTTTCATTGCTTTCCTGGGGTTAGTCTGCCTTTTCTGTACAACCTGTTTTGAGAAGCCTGCTGTATTTTTTTTTTTTTTTTTAAACATTCAAAATATTTGTATCCAGGGGAAGGAGCCATTGTAGTCGTTTTAAGACACATCACTTTGTCTCAGTTCCTTTAAGGGAGTATGTGGCACTTGTGATTTTAAACCAGTTTTTTTGGTTCCATTGCTGGTGTCTGAGGATGTATGCAACTGCTTATTAAATGCTGACCTTGGCCAGCCGTTGGGGTCTGTGAAAATGAAGCTGGGCATCTCTTGCTTCACAGAACCCCAGCACCATCTGTGTTGGAAAAGCCCTTGAAGCTCCTCCAGCCCCACCATGACCCTCCCCCTGACAGTTCCCAACTCCCCCAGATCCCTCAGCGCTGGCTCAGCCCGACTCTTCAACCCCTCCAGGGATCCCGGGGACTCCCCCCTGCCCTGGGCAGCCCATTCCAACGCCCAACAGCCCCTTCTGCACAGAAATCCTTCCTCAGAGCCAGCCTGACCCTGCCCTGGGCAGCTTGAGGCCATTCCCTCGGGGCCTGGTGCTGGGGCCTTGGCTCCAGAGACTCATCCCCCCTCTCTGCCCCCTCCTGGCAGGGAGTTGCCGAGGGCCAGGAGGTCTCCCCTCAGCCTCCTCTTCTCCAGACTGAACCCCCCCAGTTCCCCCAGCCGCTCCCCAGCAGACCTGTGCTCCAGACCCTGCCCCAGCTCCGTTGCCCTTCTCTGGCCACGCTCGAGTCATTCAATGGCCTTTTTGGGGTGAGGGGCCCAAAACTGAACACTTGAGAGTTTGGGGCAGTTTATATCTCCCACTTAGTTCTTCTCACTTCCCTGGGAGATGGAAGGTGTTGAAAGTCAGGCTTGGCTGTGAAATCCCTTTTCTGGCTTGCATTGGGGACTTTGAGCAGGCTGAAGCAGTATGAGACATTTTTGATTGCTGATCCATTTTTACCAACTACTGCAAGTTCAGAGAGTGCCAGTCAGCATCCCAACAGGAGAGTGGGAAATCAGCCATTGTCCATCTGCTTTTAAATTGACCATACAACTCTGTATTAAAACTTATTTTTTGAGCAAAATTCTTCATGAAAGCAAATATTGTGAAGTTAATTGTTGCTAGCAGCCACGTTATCTGGGGATTTGTCTTAATATTGGAAGTTTCCAGTATCTGTATTGGAGTTGTTCCACTGAGCCTCAGGTGACTAAAGCAGGCGTCTTCAGTAACAGTACTATTTATCTATTATATTATTATACTCTTCAGCGCTGAGGGATCTGGTGGAGTTGAGAATGTTCAGCGTGTGGTTCATGGTAGGACTAGATGATCTTCAAGGTCTTTTCCAACCGAGATGATTCTGTGATTCTTGTTCCTGGGTCTTACGTGGCATTGCCCACAGGTATTGCATCCTCTCCAGCAGCAGTCATGTTATGAGGGCAGCTCACTCTCAGCTTGCACCTTTGATTTGTCTTCACAGCTTGGACCTTTTTCAAGCCTGGCAGCGCACCTCGGTTGTGCTTTGCTCCCTGTTGTGGCTTTGGCATGCACTCCAACCTTCAACCATGACAGTAGTTCAGTATTCGGTTTTGGGTCTCTGTTCAGGGCTTCTAAATAAGTCCTTGGTCTTGACTTCAAGCTCCTCTTGCTTTGGTCTTTGGCCCCATACACTGTTCTCCTTACTTAAGAGCCCAAGGACCTCTAGTAATCTACTACACAGATTTTCAGATGCTGGATGGTCCTTTTTTTTTATATGAAAACAAGAATACAAGGGCAACGAGGTGTTGTATCAGTAGAGGAGCTTCTCAAAGACTGAAATCAAAATGATGGAATGAGTTATCCAAGCTGATGACAAAACTCATAATCCATCTTAACAGCTCTCCTACTAGTGCTAAGCTTCACTTCCCCATTGAAAGGAGGAAGCATGTTGAAAGAAAGTGCTTATTTTACAAAAGATCCCTACAAATGGATGCTTCAGTCTTACTGATATTGCTGGGAGGCTGCTCTGACCAGGCCTGGCCTGCGTTGTGTTGTTTCAGTTCTGGGCAGAGAGGCTCTCAGGTTTTCTGGGACTTGCCGTGTCACAGCACTTTGTTTGGAAAGCGACCATTGATTTTCAAGGTACGTGTTTACAGCTTCCTTTCAGCTTTGAGTTTTGGATTACTAAAGAATTCAAGGGCTTTGTGGTGAATTTACAAAGACATTGTGGAATTTTCTTGCATTAAACAGATTAAAACGAAATAAGTAGGAAATGTTTATGCCTGTGAACTATAATAATTGTAGTTTTTATCAGTTCCTGGAGGGTTGGGTTTTTTTTTTTCAGAAGGACTAGGCTTTTGGAGGTACTGAGCCATCTTGGCTTTCAGTGAGATATGCAAGTCTTGATAGCCATTAAAATCAGTCTATGTATTTTCATATGTTTAATATCTAGTTGGGTGTAACTTAACCAAAGTGAACATTGAGTGACCTGAACGGGGAGGTGAGTAAGGAATCTCTCTGTAATGTGATTTACCTGAGTTGGAGAGTATCTTCTCTCCTTTTTTCCCCTCGTATCATCCAACACTCAGCTTTCTGGGCTAGTCTGTGCCAGGCAGTGGACTGTGCTATGTCAGTGTGTAAAATGTGTCCCAGGCTGGAATAGATAAATCACGCTTTGCTTTTCTGAAGGACAGTGGAAACATTTCATCAGTACAGCCAGCAATAAAATAACTATGATACAGTTGAACAGGTACTCTTCTTACTGTGACCTGAAATAATATGCTCTTCGTTTCTCTCTATGAGAGCTTTCCACTCTCCTGGAATTTGTGCTTTTGTGTAAAGTTCAGTAGTAAACGATTTATTTTAAACCATTCTGTCTTGCTGTTTAGGATCAGGATTCTCTCCGTTCAGTATGAGCAAGTCTGGTTTCTGACAGTCTACTCCTCTTTGAGGAATATTCATTGCTGCGCTGGTGGAAGTGGGCTGCGACAACCTGAAAGAATGAAAAAGGGTCTGTAGGTTAAGTGGATGGTACTGACGTTTGTCTCTTCTAAAATTTTAATCATCTGAAGCCAAAATCTTTATTTTTGAGCTCTGGCTTTCCTTAGGACATTGCTTCACTTCAGAGCTATTTCCTTGACTTGTTTAAAGAATGATTGTAAGTTGCTCCCATGTCAGATTTTTGTTTGCTGCCAGGTCATTCTAGTTGCCTTTGGTATGCCAGGTTTACATTCCTACGCTTACTTCTGTTCTTGTTAATGATAATAACTTGCAGCCATTTGAATCAGGCTTGGGCAGTTGCTGAGTGTGAAGCAGCACCGTGGGGTTGGGTTGTAAAATGAAGAATAAAAATATCTAGTGGGAGTGAGGATTAGCTGAATAAAATTAGATGGGTCAGAATTCGACCCAGTGAAGGTTAATCAGTTAATCTTAGTCTTTGGGGATCCTCTGTGAGCAGATTAGCCAGATCTGCAGTAGGTATCCTTCAAGAGGAGATACATACATACTTTTTGAAAGAGATTTATACAATATATCTATCTATTTTCTAGGATGATTAATTGCTATGATGGCATTGTATATAATTTTTTTTAATCTGACCTGTTAAATAGTGTTGAGTCCTAAAACGCCCTTAGGTGCTTATGTTTTATGTTAAAATCTTGCTGATGTTTGGATTTTTCAGCAAGTTCTTATTACTTTTCATATTGAAGTTTGTCCAGATGCATTTTTTTTTTTATGCGGGACAAATTCTTGTTTACCTGTCTGTAATTTCTTTGTTTTAACCAATTTAATTAGCAATTGCTGAAACATTGCTTTTATTTCTCCTATTCGATACAGTAGCTAATACTAACTAAAAAAAAGTCAGAATTGTCTGTGGAGACTGCACTGCCTTCTTGCCTCTGCCACAAATGTTATACCCTTCAAGCTGAGATCTCCAGCACGCAGGGAGATATCACAGGGTATGGCAAATTACGACACATACGTTAAGAGTGAGTATGGAGGCAGTAGCTGTTGCCCTTGCCTTGTCTTGTACCTGTTCCGTGGGTAAAGAAGTGTTTAATCTCTGGCCCTGTCATTATAATGCCTCTAATCTGTATTTGAAGTCCCTTAAAAATGCGAATCCATTGTTTTTCAAGTAGCATAAAAAATGCACCATAGACAGCTGTGTTAGCATTTGGATTTTCTCCTTTGGCTTTGACGGATGCATATATACTTTTTTTTTTTACACTGAAGAGTTTTTTATCTTGATAATGTTGAAATGAAACTTTACAGTGACAGAGTAGTGGGCAGCTTTAGAAAGCCCTGCTTTCAAGTAGGGTTAGAGCCATTTAGGTGAGCATGAATTAACATTTCCCTTGTCTTGTAAAGGTCACACTTTAATTGAGATTCACCACGTTCAATCCAAAGCCTGGGTTGGAGGAGACCTCTCTTTGCAAAGAAGGCACAAATTGGCAGCATAATCTCATCAGAGGCTTAGGTTATATGGTAATAAATCATTCAATTCCAAGCTAACGAAACTGCCACGGAGCATAAAACACGCCAGATGCTTGAAAGACTTTCGTGGCTTAGAGTTTGAATAACAGTTGGAGGATCTGTAGATGTCTTGAGTTTTTCCTAATAAGGAAGAACTGTTGGGAAGAAAGTAATTCTTACCTAATTAAAGAATTAAAATATTACACATTTGGTTTTATGTTAGCTGCTATTAATTTTGCCCGACACATGAATTGAAGGTGTGGTGTCCTGTATATCTCTTTCTGTATGCTGCTTATTGCAAATAAAAATGGCAACATCTTTTGTTTATCCCTTATACCTTGCTTTTTCTAGAGATAAATGTGCGTTGAGAAGGTGATTCTCTTATCTAGAATAAAGATGTAACTTTAATCAGTAAAGTGATGTGATTTAGATTTCTGAACTTACAGAAGGCTAACAGTTTCTGAAGGGCTCTTTGGGCTAAATGCATAAATTGTGTCGTCTTAATATATCATGTATGGTATTAGAAGACAGAAATAAGGGTATTTCTCAGGTCAGGAGAGTACCATAGAAGAAGGTTTTGCATCCAGTAATAATCTGAGTAGATGGACAGGGAAAAGGGTATTTTTATGGAGGCTGCAGTTGGAGAAAGGGCATGCCTATGAGAAGCACCAGAGCTTTGAAGCCTCTTGTCAGTGGGCTTTTAAACCTCTACTCTTCTGACTTCTTGTTGGGTTTGAGCTTGAATGGAATTGTCCGTTCAAGAGCGTGTGGCTGCCTGCATGGATCACAGTGAACCGTGTGGGATGGCAGGTTGGCTGCTGCTTGTACACGTCACGGTGCGGAGTCCTGGCACCTGTAACTCGTGTAGAAATGTCCCTATTCCTGCTGTTGGTTGGCTCAAAATCTGCCCTCTGGTACCCTCCCTGTTTCCCTTGAGTTGTTTGTTCTTTTTCTTTTCATAGCAGCTCATCAGATCAAGGCCAGTATCTCCTGTAAGGACGTGGCCAGTGCACCAAATGCAAATGAACTTCATTTCTTTTGGATTGGAGTGAAGAAATTCTGCTTCCTGTCTTCCCTGTTGTGCCCATATTATTTCCAGTGAATAGAGGAACGAGGTGGTGGTGTTTCTGGAGTACAGGATAGGAGTGTCATTGTTTTAATGCTGTTACAAGGTCCATCAGATGAAGAAGCCATAGAGGCATGTGGTGTGCATGTCGGGTTCATCTTTAATAGGAGCTTGTTTTGGTGGTTAGTCCAGTTTAACTGACCTGAAAGCCTTGAACTTGGATGCATGAATGGAAAAATGATCGAATGGACAACCTAGTGCTGAGAAAAGTGTACCTTCCTCTCAAACCATAGCCAAGTATCTCTCTGGATGGATAATAGTGATGTGTGCAGGCTCCATGGGAAGACCCTCATGGTCAGCTGTGCCAGCTCTTTCTTTGGGACGCGTCCAGAGCGAGGCCATTTTCTTATACAAAGGTGAAATACTGTGAAGTCCCAGCCCTCAAAGGGGAAAAGATTGTTTCTGAACCCTTTAAATTTACCAGTAGCTTTGTCCTTTCACTGGAGTTGTGGATTCCTGAGTGAGCTCAGCTTGCAAGCTGCTTCCATAAGGATATGGGTGAGTTGAAGCAGGAGGACAGGTGCTTCAGAGGGGTTCAAAGACTATTATTTCCAAGGTAACTGTCACTAAAAACTATGCTTTTAGGCAAAATGAGAGACATTTCTTTACCTTGGTTCCCTGGAGTGTTTTGGAGTGTTAGGACTTTTCAGGAGTCCCAGGACTGCTGCCTTCTTGTGGCTTCTCTTTTGTGGATACTTCCTTTCTCCAATTCCTACTCGGTCTTCTCCTAAAATTGAGACCTCTTCTTGCTTATGACAACTGGTCCCTTTTCATCAGTGGGTTCACAGTTTCAGCCAATACCTAATACTGTCACAGGATCCTTGGGTTTTGCTTCTCCAGTGGCGATCAGGATCGGATTAATTGGCTCGTTTGGGGAGAGGAGTGTGCATGTGAAGCTTCCCAAGAATTCATCATTTGATTATGCACCAAGGGTTGGTCATTCTTTATAGTTATTAATACGCCACGTTTGTATCTAAGCTCACAAAGAAAAGAGGACAGGGAGGCTAACCAGGCTCCATGTTCAAAGTGGCGTTTGCAGTTCCTCACATGCCTGTGCACACCGAGGTCTGAATTTAAATTTGTGCTCTGTATATAAGTTTTCCCAAATTTTCACGCTTCCGTTGCCAGTCTTTTGAGCCATGCAGTCACCACAAAGGCGGAGAAGTTGTTGAAACCAGATTTTTCTATGTGTTTTCTCCATATAAAACTTCTGCAGCTGCTTGACGGAGGTTGTTCCAAGTTTGCTGGAGAAAGCCAGACTGATTCTTTTTCCTCTAAATATTGGGTACAGCAAATACGCGCTGAAGATCTCATTAGTGTTTTCATATTTCATTATAATTACTTAATAGTATAATAGCAAAGACTTGATGCTCAGTAGCTGGCTCCTTTTACATAATATCAAAAATATTCTAAGTGCTTGGGGGCTTAGAGTGCATCTGTGCTCCTCTTTGGGAATTTTAATTGCACTGATCATGTGGTTGTGTTTGACTTAATTGTCATCAGTAGTTATTGGATGAGATCCCTTGCATAAGCACTGTATTCACTGTACCTCAATGGCATCTAGAAATGTGTGAACAAATGTAACAAATGGCACTTTCTTTGTCTGCTTAATGAATATGTAAGTGATTTCAAATAGCCTCTTCCCTAGACTCTAACTATGTATTTCTTTCATAATGGGAGATATGTTGATATTATGTGGAAAAGCTATAATTCCAGTAATAATTGGTTTATATTACACGCAGTGCTTTTCCCTCGGCAAGGTAAGATGCCAATTTGGCATGACCCCAGGTTAAGAAAGAAAGAAGCACATGCTCGGTGCGTGTTATATGATAGCATGGTGCCTGGGGTCAGGTGCCAGCCATGGCAAATAAATGTTTGGGCTTTTTTAGCTACTGTGGAAATGTGAGAATTTATCTCTAGTTGGCTAAAAGGTATTTGCACCATAAGCAGGCAAAATTGAGTCTTCAAGAGTTCAGGAGCCATGATGGTAAATACTTTTTTTGTGGTGCGTGTACTTAGAAGGGTGTTACTACATTTTAAAAATAATTATGCAAAAACCAATCAAAATGCATTTTGTCTTAAAACGTCCCTGTTTTATAAGTGTGTTCAGTATTTGAGCTCAAGAGGACCTGGCAGTTTCTTGGTGACCTTGCAGAATCCTTAGAGACGTCTTTGGGTCAAACCAGCATTTGTAAAATCCACGCTGTTAAAATATTGGGTAAAATTTTACAGCTGGCAAACTGAGTGTGCAAGATTGAGTTCGAAAAGGCAGTGCTCAGTCTCGTGCTCTAAACGTCCCAGCCAAGAACCACGCTGTGCCCTTGGGCTGTCCCCTCGTGGGACACGTGGCCCTGTTAACAGTGTAAAACTGGACCCAGCATCTGCGGAAAGTGCCTTGTCTGAAACATCTGCCAGAAGGCTTTAGGTGTGATGAACTTGTGCTTACAACAGAGCGTGCCTTGAGAAAGCTCATCAGGAGTCTCTGGAATGAATGTGAAATTGTGCCTGAAGCTTAGGTTTATGTCTGTGTTCTTAATATTAAAGTACCTAAGGCAGGCTTGTGGGAGGATCAGGGTTTATATGCAAAAGAGAAATTTCTTAATTGTGAGATGGATTGGTATTGAGGAGAGAGGGGAAGAAGGAAGGAAAAAAAAAATCCTCCAACACCTATATTAGCTTGTAAAGCTATTGCACATTGTATAGGAAGCAACCTTGGAAAATAACAGACTGTCTCATTCCCTGCATGACTTCTATCTTTATTTTTTTTATTCTTATGAGCTAATTTGTAAGTGAAGCATTATGATACAGAAAGCAAAAATTTAAATAATTTGCCAACAGTGACTTCTTATATTATCCCCCCCCTCCGATTTAAATCAACCATTAGGTATTTCTAAATGCAACCTTCACCTCAGAACCTGGATACCAATGTATTTCTTGCAACCTTTTGCTTTCTAATTAGTTCCCTAGAAGAGAAGTGCTTAGGACTCTATTAGTGATAATAGCTGGCGCGTGTGTATATAAAGAGGAGACGATGTATTGTGAGATACGTTTCCGTGTAAATATCTGACAATTCTGGCGGGGTTAATACATGTCTGTTATGCCTAATTGAGGAGTTCAGTGCTCTGTTGGGTATTTCATGTGTCGGGGGGGGGGGGCGCCCACTGTAGCTTGGCCTTTACCTTTGTATGACAAAAAGGGCTTATCCTATTTCAGGTGCTACAACTACAAAGAAAAAAAGGGGAGAATAATTTTATTTTATCTTGTTGAGTAGGGATAGAGATCTGAAATAGAGAGATACATCTGCTCGAGACAGGAAAAAAAATGCAGCATCTCTCGTTTGGGAGCTAAAAGAGCAGAGGCCGTCTGCCCCGTCAAAAGAAGCTACAAAAAGTAGATGGAGGGTTGCCAGGTCTCTGAATTGCTTTTACTCCTTTGGAAAACCAGACTCCTTGCACAGAAAACTTGGTGTTATGTTAAAGAATGACTTTCAAGTAGTCTAAACATCTAAGACACAGTGCAGACTAGTTAGATTCTGTTGATATATCTAGTTCTAGCATGGTTGGTGGTTGACTGCTTGCCTGTTTAAAATTCTATATGCTGTCCTGGATAGAGTTTGGTCCATATATGCAGCAAGGCATTAAAGTGAAGGACTCGCATATAAAGGCAATCCTGCCTGTTCTGCTCAAGGAGATTGAAGGAGTTGAGGAGTGTGGTAGGTCTTCAACATCTTTTCCAAGGTGCCATCTCGTCTTTTACTTTGTCAGAGAGTTTATACACGTTTTTCTCAGGCAGAAGTGATTAGAAAAATGTTAGCTTGAATATTAGGTTCTCCTGGTTTAGTATTCTTATCTTCCATTGCAGTTACTAGTCTTGGCACTCATGTAAGAACTCTCCATTTAAAGTCCAGTTTCCATGTTGCCCTTCTTTAGATCAAACTCTCATAAATATCTTCTACTTGGGCCTGGTTGCTACACCATCTCTTCTAGTACAGAGTTATTTACTTGTTATTATCATACAAGTCTATTTTTTCTCTTAGATATTTACACTAAACAATGCTGTCCTTGAAATACTTCTAAGACGCATCCTGTTCTTATGCTGTTTTCATGATGATTCTACACAAATGTATCTATTTTGGACCCTTTTTGATATAGTAATGGTTACCTACATTAATGACAAAGCTTTACAATTTCATGGTTAGAAGAGGGCAGAAAGCAGTGCTTTTGCACAGTTCTGAGAAGCCTAGGAAATGGTAAGAGGACTACTATTTATTTTGTATTTTGCATGGAGTCTAGATTAACGGATAGGTTTAAAAAGACAAAAATAACACCAAGAAGTCGCTGTCAGGCTGCTGCGTGGACTCAGTCGAGTCTCAGGCTTGCGTGGAAGTGAAAACTGGACATAGCCTGTTGGGAACGCACCGTCTTTAGTGATTTTGTACACATCTCTAGTTACGTTGGGCTTGCGGGGTGCTGTGCTCCCTTAGCCATATCCCTGAGATATGCTTTAATATAGTGTCTTTTTAATTTTTACTGTAACTCAGTCCTCCTCAGCACTTGCTTGCTAACAGTACCCAAGTGTTGCGTATCAGGATGTGAAGCGTCTGCTCATGTGGGCAACATCATACCGAGGCAATTCCTAATTTCAGAGAACTTGGTATTCCCATTCAATAATCAACTTTCAGCTGATTTATTTCAGCCAGAGGACCAGGTGAAAGAAGTATTGAGGAGCCCGTGTTCAAGATTTGTGTGACAACTTACATATACAGCCTGGGTACGATCTTGATGTGATTTTAGAAATTTTAGGCTACCTTGGTGCAGATGTGGTTCTTTGTTGTCTTCTAAGTAGAGAATCAGAATGCTAAGCTGGGAAAACCTTAATTACACACCTTACTTTGTTAGATATTTAGTTTAGCTAGAGGTTTTCTGAGAGCACTGTGAATTCTCTAGTAGAAGACCGAAGAAAAGTTGGAGATTTTAGTTGAAAATATGTTTTTGGGTTTTTGTGTTTCCTGATTGTATGCTATACTATCAAAATCCCCATCACCTTAAAAGAGATCTGAAGGTTTAGTTAGTTTAATTTATCCAGGAGACATTTGGTTTACTGTCTTTTCACTACTAGAAAACAGTACCAGGCTTTCTTTCTTAGCTGGTTTAGTAACACCAAGCTCATCTCCCAGGGCTATGCAGAATCAGCTTTAGGTGAAAACCACGATTGATTGTGTTGGGGTTTATTTAATGTTGACTCTAAATTTAATAGATCCAGGAAATCACATATTATTAAGTCACAGGAATATATGAAAGAATATCCCTCCTTATCCACTGGAGTAAATGAAATCCACATTAGTCCCAGCTGATTTCATTTTTTTCCACTGTTCTGGCAGGTTACGTTGGAATTGTCTTTGAGCAAAGAGCTGTTGGTTTTATGTGTTGGATGGTGCACCTGCCACTTATTTCTCAGACTGTAGGAAATCAGTTGTCTTTTGGGGGTACAACCATAATCACCTTATTCACAGTTCAGAAAATGCTTTGGTTTTTCTTTCTGCAGTCTTTTTTCCGTTCCTGGGTGTTGGAAGTTTTGAATTAGTCTAAACCAAGGATAAACCATGTCTTACGCACCGAGAAGAGTCATTAAAACTAAGTGATGCCATACAATTGAATTAAATGTGGGGAAAGAAGATTGAAACCTCTTTTTCTCCATTTTAATAGGAAGCTGATGCAAATGGCAGTGGATAAGCAAATTATAATACATTTTGATGAAAAAGTGGTAAGTCGGAGCGATAGGTTGGATTGTCTATATAGGAAGTTAATGACGCAGTTCTGAAGCAGAAAGGGGATGGGGGATGTAATACCAGTGAAATTAAGCAGGTTAATTCCAGGCCTTGATGCAAGACTCCATTACTCTGCAGTCAGGGTGCAGATTATTACAGTTATCTAATGTGTTTAACCCACTTAATGCTTTCCAATCGTGCTTACGGAGAAAACCAAAGGAGGGAAGTGTTTTAACTTCACTTTTTCCCCTTTCGTCTTAGAAGCATGGAATTTTTAAAATTGGAAAATAGCCGTATACAGTGCAGTCAGCGTCCAGTTGCTGGTGTTCCCATGGAGAGCACTGCAGGGGCTTAATCTGAAAGATTTACCTAGAGAAAATTGCTGTGCTTGACTTTCAAAGTGTTTTCCGGTATGGTCTTGCTTACTGTATTTGTTAGGAAGTTTTTCTTTTATTTTCCTTTTTTTTATTATTTTTCTAACTAGCAATATTTGGAAGAACATTTATGAGCATAATATAAAGTCAGCCGAGAGTTCTTTGCCTCCTAGGTATTAGCCCTCCCTGCACGCCCTCCTCAGTTAATACCAGCTGGTTAATGTACAGTCTTCTGCATCCTGAGTAAGAGAACGATGCTGTGTTGATCTTGCTTGAACCTTCAGTTAGTTGCTGGCCGGTTTATTCAGCTGCTATTGATACTGAAGCTATGCTCTGATTTTCTGGGATGACAGGTGATTTCGTACAAGCAGAACTTTTTAATATTTTCCATCCTGGTGCTGCTGGGGAAACAAGCAGAAGCAGTCCTGTTACCCAGAGTCCTGGAAGCCTCTTGCTTTCTGCTTACGCTGTCAGTGATACCTGTACAACAGCATGGCTTTTGGCAGGCTTGCCCAGATAAAACAGATTGGGAGTTAATAGGAGGTTGTGTTGGTGTTCAGAAGGAGTAGGAATAGTCTTGTTTTCTTAGTTGAGCTGGTTCAGCACAGCTAAGTGACCAAACCGATGACAGTACATCTGTATTTGTAGGTGACATCAGTAGGAATCAGAGTTTACCAAAGAACAGGACTGTTAAAGCTGTGCCAAGTTTTGCGTAAATACTTCTCAGTGTAGACCTTGATACTGAAAATATTATTCATATTTCAAGTACCATCAGTCATGTTACATGGAGAGACAGTGTGTCAGAAAACAGCCATTTCCTCTGGAGATTTGGGCAAATCGGACATCATCTTCTCATCTGTTTTCCTTTATCTTGTTTGAGAAGTTGACAGGGCTAGATGCCAGTCCATTTGGTTGTTGGGTGGTGGAATGGGCTGCCCAGGGCAGGGGGGAGTCCCCGGGATCCCTGGAAGGGTTGAAGAGTCGGGCTGAGCCAGCGCTGAGGGGTCTGGGGGAGTTGGGAACAGTCATGGTGAGGGTCATGGTGGGGCTGGAGGAGCTTCAGGGGCTTTTCCAACCCAGATGGTTCTGGGATTCTGTTTTAAAAGATGCTTTTGTTATATCTAACCTCAAGTAGCCTTAATGTTAACCTTCTATTAAGTTGCCTGTTCAGTTTTAATTGTTTTCAGATTACTGCACGTCACTAGATTCTGGTTTACTTTATTTCCTCACTTGTGTCACTGGCAAGATGCATTTCTGAATGTTCTTAAGAGCATCACCTCGGTGGTTACAGCTACCTGTAATGTAAAAGTAGCACTTTCAGATGCTGTTTGTAATTTCTTAATTTTCTGAATATTAATAGAGACATTTGTTAATTTCGTAGTGCTGTTCCTTTTATTATGCAGTGCCTCTTGGTGTGAACAAAAATAGGGTAAATGGGTTTAGATCTATTCTTTTTTTTTTAGGCCACTGCTTGAAGACTGCTTCAAGAGTGATCAATAACTTCTAAGGAAACTTGGCCATGGCTGGACAGGACTTAAGTGAACCTATAATCTTTGTATATTCAAATGGTAGTGTGAATAAATAAAAACATAACTAGGACTGAAAAACAGGCAGAAAACATTAATTTAGAAAGGCTTTCTTTTTCCTTTAATGCAAGTTAAATAAGCAGATGGGAATAAACTGTTGTAACACAATTACGGTGCCATACAGACTAGACCTTTTTTAATGAATGCCTGCAAAGACATTCCTTTGAAAAGAGTATAAATACCTATTTTAATAACAAGGCAAGCTGCCGAGTGTTAAAGAATAAAAATACCAAATAGTAAGATTTCTTTTAACTGGTTGTTGGGCGGTATTTTTCCCTTACTCTGATATCGGGTGGAAAAGTGTCTTTTTGACAAAGGTCTAGAATATGGGTTGTGATTTTGGGGATAGGGGCGTGGTATGAAGCCTCTCTGATGTTTGAGTCCCGTGTGGTTTTGATTCCCCTGATGCCAACCAGAAGCAGTGCTGGAGCCACATGCTCCCGTTATCACGACTTAGCCCCGCTTAGCTCCTTGGCTGGGTGATTTGTAGTGTCGCCGTCTTTGGGAGAGCGGCCAGGAAAGTTGGTCTCTTGAGGTCGATCAGCAGAACAGATGGACGGCCGCGGGAGAAATGTAAAGCAACACAACAGGTAGCACATTGAGAGCAAAGGAAAATGTCTTCAAAGAACATCGTACATTAGGAGAAAATGCAGCTTACCTTTAATAGTTATCAGAGTTATTTTCTGTCACTTTTTTTTTTTCCTTTTTTTGATCAACCAGTCCCTGCTTGAGAACTTCTTTCCAAGGCTTTGAAAATCATCACTTGGACAAAGCAAATGAGTCCTGAAAATTTTGGGTATGTGCTTTAGGTCTTTTTGTCTTTTTTGAAAGTGGAACCTGACTTTCAAAGTCACTCAACTGACCTATTTTACTTTTAAAATTCTTCCATTTTTCCCTCAGTGTATCAGAAGTGTCACAAAAGACTTGTTACACTGTGATGTTTATGTTGAGGTTAGGCTGAGCCCTTGGTTGCCGTAGAGATGAGGGGGAAAAAACAGCTTTCTTCCAGTTGTGCCTGATTTTAAGACATGTCGGTGCAGCCTCTGAATTTCACTGAGTGAAATCACTGAGCAGTAAAGCAAAGACTTGAATAATTTTCACCTGAATTTCTAATGTATATACATCAATTCAAATAAATTTTAAAGGGAAACAGGGCATACGCTCCTGTGATACTGGAGAGGTGTCATCTTAAGGGATGTACTGGATACAACCAAGAGGTTTTGAATTAACTGAAAGATGCGTGATGCTTGAACTGCTGAAACTCATTACAATCATGGGAGCACCAGCTTAGAGCAAAATAATTCTTTCGTCAGCAGAAATACCCTGTTTTGCCTCTTGGTAAGGAGAAGGTCACGAGTTTTTCCTTCAGTTGGGATGTTCATCTGAGGGCTCTTGCCTCCACCTTCCAATCTTTTATGAAACTTCCATCAACTTCATGTCCTGGAGGTCTCTCCATCTTGGCTAAATTTTTTTTAGGACCTGAAAGTCATTGGGGATTTGGGAGTACTGATCGAATTAGGAGACTGGGGTGCTTCGGCAAACAGAATTGCATCAGCCTTGCTTTCTGTAGACATTAGCTAAGAATGGAGGATAACGTTATGGCTCTTTTACTTAATTAACAAGTTTGATATAAAATGCGTAAATATGCATTTGCTTAAGTTTTTGTCAGCACTCACAGGAGAGAAGTGAGGACAGAAAAGAAATAGGTGTCTTAGGGCAAGAGAGGAGAAGAGGTGACCGTTGGTGCCAGGTTGGTGTGGGATCAAGTTGTCTGCAAAGCTGGTTGGTCACAAAGCACAAGACCGGCAAAGCCTTTCACATCTTCTGGGATCTGTTCTGCTCAAAGAAGTGACCTGAGACACAGGCAGAACCAGATTTCTTCCAACATGCTGGTTTTGAACTAAATTGATTGGATATTGCTGTTAAAGGATTATTCAGGAAAACATACCCAGAAAATATTCACACCAAACAAAGCCACGGGGCAACGATGGTTTAGATAGCAGCGATGGAGGCTCCAGTCTTTGTCTGGAATTATTTCATTTAGTGCTGCCCACTAAACACAGCTGTCACGAGCACCTTAACTGAAGCATTTAAAAATAACCTAATCCATGTAGGTGGTGGGGAGAAAACTGCATGTGTTTCGACCGTGCTGTTTTCTGCTCCCAGTAGATACCCCAGAACCGACACTTCGATTCACTGGTTGACCGTGATCTTTGCTTTTCTCCACACATTGAATTAACAGCTGTGTGGGTTTTGTAGCCTGCCTAACAGAACTGGCCTGCGAGATGATAGTGCTGTGCTATTTCAGAGAAGTCCTTTGCTTTTTGAGTGCAGCTGCAGCTGTTAGGTTAATGTTTTCACAGATCAAATCAGCTGTGGAAAATTATTTCCCTGGTGAGACCGAGACACCTCAGTGTTTTCAGCTCTGCTCAGAAATTTCAGGGTATTGGAGAGGGGGGAAAAAAAAAAAAAAGGTCTGTTCTTTGACAGGACTAGCAAATGTTCCTGGTTTGAGAAGCAATAGCTGTATGTATTTGCTTGGACCTTTTCTATTTGATGCCTACATCTGACATTCTGGTCATTTATGGATGCATTTGCTTTGTCTGCCTTTCTAAGGAGACAGCCATCTGGTGCTGTCAGTGTTATTGGATCGCCCTTCCAAAAAGAAAAGGAGACTTTGCTTTTCATCTTCCATTTGAAATAGCTCATTAATTAAAAAAAAATATACTGAGAAACATAACACATTAGACTGGATGTGCAGTATAGCTTGAATCAGCTAGAGGAGGGCAGGACCACTGCAGAAGTGAATGAGAGAAGCTCAAACCTCGCTTGGCAGAAAGTAACACCGTGAAGTCTTGTCAAACACTCCACATAAGTAGTGCTGGGGAGAGGTAAAGCTTTCCTTCCAGTTCTCTTGACTTAAAATCATCTGTACTGTAGCTTGAGCTGTGCATCATCGAACTGAAGGGCAGAACCCCCAAACCTCCCCATCTCCTTTTTTCTCAGACTTTCTTGATGGGTCATCTTACTCAGCTGATTGCCTTGACAGCTTCTCATCCAGCTGATAAATGAGGCTTGCATTGTTTTTATTATACTCCAGTATGTTGTCTACTGGGCTGTTAATGCTTAGTGGCAGGAGAAAATCCTGCTGTAGCTAATGCAGGGAATCATTGAACTATCCAAGAGGCCCCAGAAGCAGATGTGAGGTATCTGATTTTCTCTGCTTGTTAACTTACATACAGAAGATAAATCTGAATCCTCTTGCTTCAGAAATTCTTGAGGTTAAAGCTGTGTATTCATTCTGACAGCTGGCAGAGAGGCTGTGCAAATAATTAATTGTGAGCCAGGCTCCTCCAGCATCTCTCATCTTACTCCTTCAGGGTCACTTACAGGGGAACAAAGCATGAAAGTTGGTTCCTCTTGTCCTCATCTGGGAGAAGGACACTTCTTCAGATGGGAGGTACAGATGTTTTGTACTTCTCTCCCAGTATTAAATAAGCAGGGGACACTTTTTCATAGCAAGCCTTGTCATGTATTTCTCTACCACTCCTGGTTTTGCCCATTTAGGAGCTATCTCGTCCTGGTAACCCAAGCACTCAGCCCAGTTCAGATAAACTGAACCTTCTCAGTGTCATCTGTACTTTTGCTTTTGATACTCAATTATCTATCCTATGAATTAAGACATGATAATTTTCAGAAAAGTTAATTACAGAGATTTGAGAAGCCAAGGTGGTGTTATCCCTGTTTTACAGATAGAAAAAACAGGTGACCATAGTTAATTGGACCATCCTAACAGTACTAATATTCCTTAAATTAAGGCACTGCTTAGTCATCGAGTGCTGATAATAGAGACCTTAGTACAGACTCATTCCAAATGTTTCCAGATGAGTTCTGCAACCTGTGGAAGTTCTCTGCTTTGAGTTCATCTCCCACTGATGGTTGGTTGAAAGTGGAGTTTCTAAATCACTACACTGTTGTTACTGCAGCAGTGTAGGCACTGTGGTTAAACCAGAAAAAATTTGCAGATCTAGAAAATAACTGCGTACCTGTCATTTTTGACTTCCAGTTCTTCATTACCTGTCAGTACTCTCCCCCCAACTTCTCTTTTTTTTTAAAAAAAAAAAAAAAAAAGGAAAATGCACAAGGTCTGTTATGTTTTATCTTTCAGTAAATTCAAAAGAATATCAAGCTGTCCATTGGTAAAGTCGTTCCATCCACCTTTTGAATATTTCCCTTCTGGTTCACCTTGCTCACCTCTACATAACACTGACATGGGTTGCAGGGTATAACTGCTCTTCGTCATGTTTTTCCTCCATCTGCGTTGCTGTTTAAGTACCTGCTTCCATTTTATTATGTCATTTGCTGTGACAAGTACAAAGATGTTGCTGAGTTCCACTTCAGCTCCTTTGTCAAGAAGGACTTGTGGAGTCCCGTATTGGAGTCAAATTGGTATTAAGAGAGACATTGTTTACGTAGGTTCAAGCTTGTCAAAGGGTGTATTTAGAAGAATACGCTCTTATGGCAATGAATGCAGGAGGGACCTTACTGGGAAGCTCTGTTTTTTGGGTTTTTTTTCCCTATTGACATTACTCAGTGCAAAGAAACAACTCTGTTGTGTGTGCCACAGATTGTAAAGCAGATTCATTTCTGTCCCAGGTATTTCAGATGAACTGGGACCATAAATATGTATATCACTAATTGCCACTTTGACTCTGCTCACCCCACATCCATTCTGGCCTGCTTTTAGTAAGGGTTCTTTCAAGAACCACTAGAGCTTGAGATTGGTGATTTATATCACCTGAAAGCAGCTGGGAAACCCTGTTTTCACATATTATGAAGCATTAGCCTCTGACCCTGCAGGTTTGTGATGTATGAGCTGTTAAAAGCATGCTAGAGCTGACGTGTGTAGGGGAAGGAATGGAAGAAAGTAATCAGAGTGATAGAGCGATCATATTTCATAGTTGGGGTGTCAGCTGATTTTCAAACAGCAAAATTCAGGGGCTTATTGAGAGGTTTTCAAGGCTAATAATAGGAAAAAAAAATAGGAAGAGGTAGGTGACACCCCTGGGTGTTTTTTTGTTGAGGGTACCATGGCATTCTCTTTTTTTTTTTTTTTTTTTTTTTTTTTAGGAGAGTGGGTAGAGAATGGAGGGGAAAGCAACATCTGGCAGGCAGGACCAAGCTGGGGAGAATTTTCTTGTGTTTCTGGAAAGCAGATTTAAAGAGAGGATATGTGGAATGGTTTAGGTTTTTTGTAGGAGCATGCGGACAAATCAAAAATGGATGAGTTGAGCAATGGGAGGAAGCTTTGAGATGATGAGCCTCGTTGAAGGGCCCTGGATTTAATTGGAGAACACCTTTTTGTTGGTTTTCTTTTGCAGCCCTCTGCTGCTTTCCCCTCACGTTGTCCTTTGCCTCACCCTCTTCTTTCTTTTTGCTTCGGAAATACTGAGCTGCGAGTTATATGTCAAGCCCTTCTGTTTTGTCCTGTGCTGAAGAGCTGTGGCTAATTTTAATCAAGCTTGAACTGTCATTCCGGTTCATCAATGTCACATTAGCGTCATTCCTGTTCATCAATGTCACATTAACAGTAAATCTGAACTCCCTGATTATTAAAGTGGATGGAAATCACAGCTCTGTGTGTGGCCAAATAGCTACTCATCAGCGGGGTTTTTGATGGGGCCTGATAGTTTAATGCAGGCCTTAATCAAGGGCTCGTAACTGTTTTCTCTGCTGGTTTGTATCCTAATGCTATCGAATTGCATTAACATGTGCACGTATTCCCTATTTTTGTTTAACACGCATGCTGTCGGGACTGGAGCAGAAACCTGGTTTTAGGCTGAAGCATCGCTCATATTAATGACTTAAGCCCTCTATGATAATGAGACAAAGTGTTTAAG
>NW_020799092.1:80180167-80198035 GCF_003259725.1 Athene cunicularia
AAAAAAAAAAAAAAAAAAAAAAAAAAAAAAAAAAAATATATATATATATATATATAAAATCATAAAAATACATAGAGATTTATCTTCTTTCTAAATAATATTTTATATGAAGGTGCCAAAGATCTGAAAAAGATGCAAAGTCAAAACTTTTGTCAGAGTGGGGAAGTTGGTTGCTCTGGTGAAACAATTGATTTGGGCTTGAGGATTGATTCTGTTTGCAGCTGCTGGTGGCTCTGCCTTGGGCTTTGGGGTGAGTCCTCGAGGGTACGTGTGGGTAACTCCTGTACCTCTGGTACCTCTGACCAACTTTCAGTCTAGGCAAAGCATCTGGATCCTAGGGCTGGAGCTTCACCAGTACCCAGGCAGGCAGATGCCACCTTCGGTAGCTTCATTTAACAAGCTTCCACGAGCTTAAGATCTAATTCTGAATTTTGTAAAGGATATTTTAGCCAGGGAAAGCTGCGGTTCTATTCCATTGCGGTGCAAAGCCTGGAAATAACAATCCTATACTGAAATATTTGTATTAATGTAGTGAAAATAGATACTTACAGGCTTGCTGACAGTGCCAGCCGTTCATGGAAAGAGAAGGTATTGGGGTGTTAGAGGAAACTTTTCAATGTTGCAATGTTGCAAATTCTGTGTTCTCTATTATAGTTTAAAATCTAGTTCGCTACAACTGAATCCTGTCACCAACCTCTAGGAAACATCTCCTGTCACCAACCTCTAGGAAACATTTCCCCTCTTCAGGCAGTGTTTTAGGATATTTGTGTTAACACACTATAGCACAGGCAAAAAGTCAAGGGAGGGAGAAGGCTTCTGACTCTGGTTGAGGAGAAACAAATCAGATTAAACTCCTTGCTGCTATCAGTCCTGCCTGATGAGTAGGGTTTAAATTCCTGGTTTGCGTTGTGAACTCAGTGTGTGAGTGTATATATACAAAAAATTAACCTATCCGTTAGGTAAACAATATTCAGGAGAAAAAAAGCTGCTCCATTTACTTGTTCTATATGTTTGTATCTCTTGCGTTATGTACTTCTGTGTTGGGGGACTGCGGTTACGCTGGGAGTGCCGAAGAAGATCGCGAATGCAGGGAGCACAAGTCTAATTATTTTGTTCACTAGAGGCAATAATTGGTTTGTTCAGAAGTAATGAGATAATTCAGATGTAAATTCATTTTTGAGAGGGGAATTTTAATAATGGATAATCTAGGAAATTATATCATGAATGAAAGAATATTTTGTTTGTAAAAGGCACAAGTAATGTAACTACAGAAGGTTAGGGCAGTTTCGGCTAATTCGCAGCTGGAAACAAAATCTGGGAGATTGCTTTTGACTGCTGTATAAATGCTGTATGTTCTGAGATGTTGGCACAGGGGTTTTAACATACTGTTATCCTGTGAATAAGTAGCTGCAGCATTTTCACAACGTCACTGTGGACGGGGTTGGGGTTTGTGGAGATGAACGCTATGACAAGAGTATATGATTGGCCATACTAAATTTAAAGCTAATGGAAATGTTTTAGTTAAGAGAATCCAGGCCTGAGCAGTTCTGTGTTTTGATATATTCCTTACATTTTTTTCTTCAGCATTCCTGTGGACATCCTCATGCGGTTTTGGTGAGCCAGAATGTGTTTCCCTTTAGAAACAGGGTTTACTATTACAAGTCTGACTTTGAAGGGGTGGGGTCGACTTCTTTAATTTCATAAATTTATTTTTCTAATTTTCAAGGAGAACTGCTCTATCCTGTTGCCACATCTAGTGCTGCCTTGCTTTGGAGCTTCTGATCAGTTTTCATACCTTGTACTTTGAGTCTTGGGTTACTAAAGCTGAGTGTTGGTGTCCAGTGAAGCCCCTAGGAGCTATAAATGTGACTGAGGCGAGTGCCCACCTTCTGCCTTCTGTGATTTTTAACTCAGACTCTTTTGCCTGTTAGTTCAGGGATTTGCACAAATAGCAACATGTGTTATGAGGTGAGAGACCCTCATGGATAGAAGGCAATAAATCATGATGCCTTCTAGGTGGAGTGTGGGCAGGAGAGTGGGTAGAGAATGGAGGGGAAAGCAACATCTGGCAGGCAGGACCAAGCTGGGGAGAATTTTCTTGTGTTTCTGGAAAGCAGATTTAAAGAGAGGATATGTGGAATGGTTTAGGTTTTTTGTAGGAGCATGCGGACAAATCAAAAATGGATGAGTTGAGCAATGGGAGGAAGCTTTGAGATGAGCCTCGTTGAAGGGCCCTGGATTTAATTGGAGAACACCTTTTTGTTGGTTTTCTTTTGCAGCCCTCTGCTGCTTTCCCCTCACGTTGTCCTTTGCCTCACCCTCTTCTTTCTTTTTGCTTCGGAAATACTGAGCTGTGAGTTATATGTCAAGCCCTTCTGTTTTGTCCTGTGCTGAAGAGCTGTGGCTAATTTTAATCAAGCTTGAACTGTCATTCCGGTTCATCAATGTCACATTAGCGTCATTCCTGTTCATCAATGTCACATTAACAGTAAATCTGAACTCCCTGATTATTAAAGTGGATGGAAATCACAGCTCTGTGTGTGGCCAAATAGCTACTCATCAGCGGGGTTTTTGATGGGGCCTGATAGTTTAATGCAGGCCTTAATCAAGGGCTCGTAACTGTTTTCTCTGCTGGTTTGTATCCTAATGCTATCGAATTGCATTAACATGTGCACGTATTCCCTATTTTTGTTTAACACGCATGCTGTCGGGACTGGAGCAGAAACCTGGTTTTAGGCTGAAGCATCGCTCATATTAATGACTTAAGCCCTCTATGATAATGAGACAAAGTGTTTAAGAATTGGTATTTAAGACTGGGAAGATTGGGAAGGTGGGGAATGATTAAGGAGGGAGGGAGTCTGAACTGCGTTTAGTGCAGAGAACCATGTGCCAGAGCACTCTTTTTTTTTTTTTTTTTTTTTTTTTTTTTCTTCACTACATCATTAAGCTGGGTTTTTCTTGATTGTTGCCTCTGTTTCTTCTCTTTTCCCTGTGCTTTCTACCTGCATTGCCAACTTACTTCCCTCAAGTCTTGTCCTGGTTTTGACCCAAAAAAGCAGTCCAATTCCGTGTACAAACTCTGGATTATACATGAGTTTTGTTTCAGGTTGTTTAACCCTTTGCTCTGAAGATCCAAGGGAAAGCTTTTGTATTTCCAGTCCAGCCTTCCCATCCTTACTTCTGTGAGCTCAGAGGACAGAAAAAAGCTTCCACCGTTCAGCAGAAAGGATGTTTTGACAGGAATAATAGTGGGATGTGGGTTTTTGTTTTTGGTTTTGTTTTTTTTTTAGAAGCAAAAGTGGTGCTCAGGTGGGTGCGGAACCACAGGGAGGATCCTGGCTTTGGAACCCAACACTGATGCCTCCAGCCATGCACGTGCTCGCAGCTACACAAAGCTCCCTGCTTTGTATTTCTTTGTCCAGAGTTGTGTGTGGCTCACAGAGATCAAATATAACCCCTTACCTGTGATAGCCAGGGAATGCCTTTGGACGTAATAACGTATAGAATAAAAAACTGGAAACGCTTTTTTCTTTTTTGTAGATAACACTTTGCACTTATGCTTGTAATCACGAAATCTTACGACTGCCATGATTCATCACATTAAGTGCCCTGTTGAATTCAGAGGAGGCACTTGCCTACTTGGGTGCCCATCGCATGTTCTTTAAAGAATAATTTGCTTTTCCCCAACTGGCACAAGAGGTTCCAGTCCAGTGCAAGGAGCACTGCGGTAATTTATTAGTTATTAGCTGAAGCTGCAGTTAACCATCAGTGGTGCCCAGTACCATAACAGGAGTCAGAAATAACAGAATGAAGCTAGCCAGGCACAAAATACCGATGTGAATCCATAAATTTCTCCACCCTGAGAAAAGTGTATTTATGCTAGGATTATATACAAAGATAGATGTAGGTGCGTACATTTGAGACTCAGTGGTGGAATAAACGTTGGGCAAAGGGGTTTGTAATGCATTTTCTGCACTAAAGACCAGGCTCTTTGTAGCTGATGCGAGTTGTACAAAGCCTTGCTGAGTTAAAGGCATATTTTTCCTCCCTCAGCTTCTGCATGCAGTGCTTTCTCAAGAGTTCTTGCCCAACTTTTAGTGTTATAATTGAGTCAGTACTGCCATAGACTTCACTGACATTAGACGTAATTAATGACAGACCATGCAAGCCTTGTTAAAGTGAAGAAAAAGGACTGTCGTGCGGTATTTGTCAGTGGCAGATCTGCTCTGTCGAGAAGAGTTACAGTTAACCTTTAACCAGTTATGATGGCAGCTAGAAGGTGCTTCCATCCTCTTTAGCTGTCATCAGACCCGGTTAAAGGTTAACATCCTGCTTCTGGCACCGGGGTCCTGCCAGGGCACTGTTCTCTTCCCGAGAGCCCACCTGACCTGTGGTCTGATTTTCCTAGCTATACCCTCCCAAGGCAATGTGAAAATAAAGAGAGAAGAAAATGTAGGCTCCATCTTAACAAAACCAACAAATTATGAGAGCACATGTGTTGGAAACAACTAATTCCTGCGTTCAGTCTTCATTAGTGAGTCCTGGATTTAATTGGAGTCCTTAAACCAGAAAGCCCTGGTGGCTTCTTTACCCTGGTGTCTTGCTTCCAGTGCTGACGTAGTCGCTTGTCAAAGACACCACTCTTTAGGAATAAGCTCAGTCCCTGGTTTCCTCCTGTGCTTTTTTTTTTTTTGTCTGTTTGTAGGATATATTCAAAATCACATTTGAATAGTGTACTACCTGGGATGGGATTTGTTGGTGTTCAGCATCTCCTGCCTCTGAATTCTTCCATCTGAAGAAGCAGATGAATTGAAGCTCTGCCTTAGCAGCTTTGGGCAGCTGGAAAAGAATGAAAAAGGGGATGATGGAAGGAGACCTTGTGCTTGAAAACTTGCAGTGCTTAACACAGAGATGGGCTAAATGGAATATAAAGTATACAGGGATGGCAGAGCCTGCTTTATCCTCCAAAGTCTCTGGTGGCACAGAAAGCCTTTGGTCTCAAGATCCCCAGTGAAAGTGAACCGCAGAAGCTACTTGCAAAGCCGAATGGACTTTATAATTCAGGACTCTATTCCAAACGGCCATAGCAGCATCTACAGGTGACAACTTCATATTGGAGCTCAGCAGATATAAAGGCAGGTTATAGCTACAAAGTTCATGTCTGATTCCAGAATCAGCTTAGGTTTGGGTTTATCAGCTGGTGACCAGCAGTTTTAAGGCTGTAGTGGAGGCTGGAAGGCATAAAAATGAGTGTAGCTCTGAGCACGGAGGGATCACCTAAGGACGGATGTATGGTGTTTTCTTTTCTCAGCACGTATTTTATATCTATCATGTGAGGATTTACAGAGCTGTAGTTGTATGGAAATCGCTGCTCCTAAAGGAAGATTGTTATTTGAGGATAAATAATGTCTCGGTACCTGTTTGTCTAAGCCTTAATTGAACTCAGAATCCATATAGAAGTTTTCTGGCTTCTAAAGTCATAAAGAAGTGGCGTTCTGTTACATTTCTTTTTTGTAAGATACATCATGCTTCTAGACAAAAACCACAAAGCCAACATTACCTTTTCCTTATGATACTCACTTGTGGTGGAAAAAATGCCAGGTTTGGGATGTATTATTTGTCAGTGAATTGTTGCTGAGCTTTTTCCTAGAACTGCCACACAGGGGAAATGAAACGCAGTGACACAATTTACAAACAAGAGTAATTTCAGCTGTTTATACACAATTACATCTCTGCTCCCTAAGGAAACTCTTGAAGGAACATTGTAAGTTAAAGAACAGCTTTATTTTTATAAACACTTTTTTTTTTTTAGTTGCTGAGTTGAAGCTGTGTTTATTACCAAAAATTCCCAAGGCTTTTTGCAAAAATGGTACATCTCCTTAACACAGGCACAATTTAGTTATGTATTTTCATCCTCCTGGTTATGCTCTGTTTTTCTCATCTCAAACTCATTCAGTCTCCGAGTTCCCATATATTATGCTAACTATCCTTCTTGTCTCTACACCATTTCCAGCTTTACAAGTTAACGAAAACTGAAAGTTAACAGGACACTTTCCTCTTAAATACTATCCTTATATAAGGACTTTTGAAGTATTACAGAAGTACTCCTAAATACTCAGCGTAAGCCTCGTGTAAAGAGTCTGAATGTTAAGTCAATTTTACAGAATAATACGAGAAGGAGCAGAGAAGGGTTGTCCTTTGTTTACATGTAGTACCAAAGGCTGTATTGTGTAGCCTGACTTGTTTTAGCTTTCTCTGATATGTCCTGATCCACATCATCTAAGTGTCTTGTCCAGAATTCACGGTGGCTTGTGCAAAACCCACAGGCATCTCTGTTACTGCTTCCATATTTTGTTGGGTACATAATCCTTCATTTTAGGGTCAATTACCATGCAGTTATGGACAGTTTCTGCTTTCTTTCTCTGACTTTTGTTTATTCAGTTTTTCTTTTTAAAGGCTTTTGCCTTCTGTGTCTTCCCTTGTAGGCATTTTACTGAACTGAAGGGAGACTGTTTTCTCTCTTTATTCCACCTTGCAGTGTTCCCCTCTCTCGATTCAGCATTTTGCCATTTATCTAGGGTCCAAGTTTCCCAGGCAAAGATTAACCTGTACCCCAGGTTAGTAGCAGAGGGAGGAGCAGGGGGATAGTCCAGTGCCACCTTGTAACACAGCCTCCACTGCCAGGGGAAGATCCCTGGCTATGCTGCTCTGACAAACAGTGAATGGATGCGCAAGGACTCCCCTGGCTCAGCACATAATTTCTTGAATTCCCTTTGAAACCTTTCCCAAAGGACTCTGTAGGATTGTGACCTATTTTTGGTATTGCTGCCTTGAAAGAATCAAATGATACTACCCATCAGTAATCTAGGAGCTGGTTTATATATCACTACTGAAAGCAGCCATGTAGGAAAAGTCAGCAGCTATGATACACTTTTCCTCCTCGTTTCCTCTCTGTTGCCCCAAATATGGTACTTGGGGGAAAAGCTGAGTATAAACTCATGTCTGTGGTCAGGTAAGAATATAGGATGATACCAACTATTCTATTCCTTTCAGGACCAGTGGCAATTTCTTAAATCTCGAGTGACCTGAAAAAAACAGTGTCGCTTTGTTTTCTCTTCTTTCACCCCAGTGTCTGTAATCCTTTCAACGTGTGCCTAAATGGGTTTCTTGCAAAAAGCTTTTTGGCACAATGACCTATCTTAGTGATTTCCGCCAAACACTCATTACCCCGTTGTGTGAAAGCCGTTTCCCTAAATTCTCTGATTCCAACATCTTGATTTCTGAGTGCCTGTTTCATTTTTCTTTTTTTCTTTGCCATTAACAGGAATTTCTGAATACATCTCCTTGCAACAAATTAAATGAGGTTACAGCTCGGTGTCCCATCTGTACAAGAGCTTCAGCTCTGCTTTGTGTCTCGAATCTTTGAACTTTGGCTTTGTCCTTTTGGTTGTTGTTCTCTGAATGCTTTGGCACAAGGACAAAATTAAAAAGCACTTTAGCTGTTGCTGAATGGTAGGTGATGTTGAACCCCGTTCTTGAAATGGAAATTAAAGCCCCGTCTTTTTTACATTCCTTTTCTTAAGCAACAGGATATTGATCCGCTGGGTTGAAGTCTTTAAAAAATGCTCTGTTATCTTCCCAGTTTATTTTTCTGGAGGAGCATGTTTTAGTTATCTTTGCGTTTAGCGGTATGAAAGAACATGGAGATCAGATTTAGGTTATTAGGGGGATAAATCTTGTGCTTCATTCTGTGCTTTCTTATTCTGCCTTGTACCAGTGATAAAAGCGAGGGGATCTGAAGCCCAGCTTTGTCTGGAAGTTGTTTTTTTTTTTTAGCTGTGAAAAAGGTTCCTGTTAAATGACTATTTGAGATTAAAGTGAGATGCATGAAAACCATTGATGTGTTAAGCCCAAGCAAGCAAATTTAGTTCCTATTTTGAGTTTCAATGTGTTGTATTACAGCTAGGCACAAATCTTTGTGCAGGATCTTTGTACAAGCCCTGTGCTAACTCTTCCACGTAGTCATATTCTTCTGTGAGCTGACACGTAAGAGCAAGGTGGGAGCTTGCAAAGTTGAACCAGTTTCCTGGTGGCTTTATAGCGGCTCTTCACAGCAGCAAACCCGAGGTTTGGGAGCTGGTATCTGTGTAGTATTGTTACAAAGGGACCGTGTAAGTGCTTACCACTAACAGCTATTAAAATCCTCCGTGATTTGGCTCTGTCACTCTCTGCCCAACTCCAGAGATACTACATTAGTGAAAGAGGAAAAATTGGCTCCTCTATACTTGATGTCTCGTGCAGTACTTTGATTGCCTTCTGTAGCATGGGATTAAAATTTAAATACTTGAGGTCAGTCAGAGAAAGAAGTGATGCGGTGTCCCTCAGTTTTCTGCGATCTTATCCCAGTATTCTGTCACAGGCTGATATAGCGCCAAAGCATATGGATCTCCATATGGTGACTCTTTCTGGTTTTCTACCACCTGTAGTCAAGCTGACTTTCAATCGCTGAATTTGCCCAAGAGATAAAGCAAAGGAACTACAGCAGCAAGATAAGATTGCAGTGGTAAAGACTGAAGCTTTATGTGACTTACTGTTGTTACAGCAATTACTAGAAGAAGGAAAAAAAAAATAAACAAATTGATTTAATGAGCATGTCAGTAATCCAGGAACAAGTGTTTCCAACACCTCATTAGTGGGGGTGAGGTGGGCTCCACACGCTTTCTTGTCTCCAAAAGACATAATAATTTTTGGTTTGATTCAGCTTCTGTAAGAAGGTGAAATTAAAGCAGTTTGGATGTCGTTAGCAGTATTACTTTTAAACAGTTTCAACGTGTCTTCATGGTTCAGAAATAATGATACGGCGAATAACATTGCCTGTTTTGACTGATGAAGAAGCAAGGAAAATACGTTCTATGAATCATTTACTCTAAGTCTATTTTGCTAAGGAGGGTTTCTATAAAATATAATACATAATATCATGTATGTGTGTAGATATGTACATTTGACATCTCTTTTTAAATTTTTCTTGTTTTCAAGCACTTGTGTTACTGCTTTGGATGATGTAAAGCGATGTAGCTGCATCTCAGCTAAATGTAGGAATACTTAGCTCAATAGCAAGGTGATGGAGTAAATATACACCCTTGTTACGTTTTACTGGGCTTACAATGCTCGTTCTTACTGGCAGAGTGTTGACTAAAGAGGGTTTACTAAACTAATTAAAGAGGGTTGACTAAAGTAATGTTCAAACACTCCTGTGCTGGTACGTGCCTCTCCAGATATCAGTAAGCATATTCACAGGCTAGTGCTGGTTCATCACATCTTTTGAACACTTTTGGCCAACCCACCCCCCGTAGGTAAATAAAATGTTCTTCTGCAGTGCCTGTAGGATGGATTCCTTCTAGGTTTGAGGCCCTTCTCACTGCTCTGGGCTCAGATCTAGCTTACACATAGGCTGTCCGGTGGTGTAAAAAGTGGGTGTGCACTGTTGAGTTTTGGCTAGTGTGACCCCTAATATTTAAAGACCAGAGTCAAAGGATACAATTTTGAGCTACTTTTGTCCAGTCAACTATGTTTTCTGGTGCTCATAGATCTGCTCTAGATGGGGAGACATGTAGATGTCTCTTGTTAAAGTGCTAAGGCTTGGACAACAGGCCCAGGCCAGAGTTGCCCTATAGATGAGTCCTGTGTAGTTTATAACTGATAACCACTGTGCTAGTAGGTGTTGTGCTGGGTTATAACAAACAGCTACGCTGATGTAAAAAGTGCTGAAGTGTTGAAGTATTGAGGCTGGAACAAAAGGCCCCGAGCTGAATCTAATGTGAGAGTCAAACCAGATGTTTCCCCTCAAAACAAAGGTGCCAGCTATTGTGCGGGGCTGATTTTTGGTGTGTTAAGGCCGGACCCGCTCGCAGTGACTTTGGATGCCTCGGCTACGGGGGGACGCAGCGCGTGGGGCTCCCCCCTTGCTGGGAAAGGTTCCCCAAACCCTCGCTGTAACCGGGGCTGCCCAGCGCCTGGGGGGCTGGGGGTGGGAACGGGTGCAGGGGGGATGGATCTTCCCTCATCACTGCTCTCTCCCACGTAGTAATGATTTGATGCATTACGCTGTATTTTCCTACTTGTCTGCTTTGAGCTATTCTGTCTGTTCTTACGGCATGTTTTCTGTGTTACATTATTTAGTTATCCCCAGTAAAATACCCTACTCTTTCCGTTCTGGTGTCTGAGTTTAATTACTATCCTTAATCAGCAACACCTGTCTCTTCTCACTCTGTTACCAACATGCTGCTCTGTCTCCTGCTGCTTTCCATAGGTTACTTTTCTGATGCATAGAGGTTGTCCTTGTGATACGATGGGCATAGCATAGCCGTTTCATGGTTTTAGGACCATCTTTGTAAATTCTTCCACTGAAAGCTGGGGATAATGGTACCATCCAGCTTTCCACTAGGCCTTCCACATTCATCGCTTGTGTTTTAGTTACGTATCTACTCGTTCAGTGATAGATCCTGCCCAAAATTGCTTGTGGTTTTCCCCATGCCTTAGGGTTAAGCGGTGTGCTGCCTCGATGGGAAGGATTTGAAGTGGTTTTAGGTACTCGTGCTGTATTCCACACTCATAATCGCCAGAAAGAATTCCGTTAGCTGCTTTTTAAAATGATAGTGCAGTTGGGTGATCTTGGGTGTTTTGAGTGATGCTCCAAGGCTCTGTATAGTAAGGGTCAGGTTTAAGTTCTCACAGAGATGGCTGTGATAGCTGTAAAGCTTTGGTTGTCAGTTAGGTAGGGATTTGGGAATGGGAATTTTCCATGATCCGTGCAGCTGAGGTTTCCTGTAGGCAAGAACAATTTCCCTGATGGAACAGGGTAGATGTAAACTGTGGCACTAACCAGCTGTAATGCTCATGTCTCCCCAGTGTCGTTTAATCTGTGCAGGAATTATCTTCTGTGCAGATAAGAGTTTGATGGGACTGAATTAAATGAATCTTGGTAGAACTCCCTGCCACCGTGGCATGATGCCATCTTCTTTGCTTCCCACTTGTAAAGTGAGTGAGTATTTGGGTTCTGAAATGAAGAGCCTGGGGGCACAAAACCTTGCATTTACAGCCCAATTTCTACATCCAGCAATATGTTCAGGTGCTCCAGAGAAAGAGACTGAACTTCTGAGTAGGATCTAAGCTCTTTGCTGCTTCTTTTCCCTAGGAGGGTTCCTCCATCTTCATCATCACAAAGGTTTACTCCTGACAACTAAGAATCTCTTCCAGTGATCACCCATAGTCTGCTGTGGTGCTTCTTTTCCGTTATCTTTTTAAAAAGTGTTTATTTCCTATTTTTCCTCAATAGAGGTTATTTTGTGAGTAGGCTTAAATGCAGAATCTGTGAGAAACTGTCTTTTTGTTCAATGAAGTATAATATGTAGAGTAAAACAGCTAAGCATGTTCTGCCAGTCATGGGTGAATAGGGCTGAGATGCATTTATATTATCTGTTGCTGAGACGAGTAACACCAAACCTCAATTTTTTGCATTCCAATTCTTTTCCAGATCTGTTTTGTTTCCTGTCTAAATGTGTTTTATTTCGTGGAACCGGGTTTAGAATTGGGATGGACAGGTTACTTTGACTAGAACAAGAGCCCACCCAAGTCCTTATCCTTGGACCCAAAGGAAGCTTGATCTGGAAAGTCTTTGAAACAAGAAGTAAAACATAGGGCGCTTTCTGCCGAGTATAAGATGTTTGCTGGGAGTTAGGTTCTGTGTGCTGCTGCTGTGACAAGAGAGTGTTGCAGGTGTTGCGTTGGTACAAGATGTTGAGCACTGGGATGTGATCTGGTTCCTGCCTTAGTAGGGATTTTTTTAATATATGTATCCCATATTTCATTTTTCGCACTCTTTTTTTTTTAAGTAACATCATGAATGAGTTTGCAGTAATCTATAATTTTGGCAAGGTGTTATATTTCTTAGGTTTTTTTCTTCTGGTGTCTGGATTGCAACAGGGGAGAGGTGTGCAATATTTTATAACCCAGGGGAAGAAGTGCCAGAGATCTGACGTTCTGGTTTCTGCTTTCCAGCGCTGCTTGCGGCTGGCGTGTAAATCATGCTGCAGATGCTCACTGCGTGCTGCAGATACTGTATAAGATGGTTTTTAATGTATATTGGATGGTGTTCGGGCTCTAAATGATGAAGGCAGTTTAAGGAGTTGAATGTAATAGGTAACGAGTTCAGGACAAATCAGAAAAGATTCACTTTTGCTATGTCTACACAATTATTTTGGGAGGGCCTTTCTTCCCAAGTAACTGCATGTGGAATGGAAAAATTCAAATGTATGTGTACGTTTGCTCTGTTACCTCTTATTTTATTTAAAAGCCCCAGATTTTCAGTGCAGCTAGAAGAACAGTTTTAGTTCCAGCCTGAAAATATTGTATTTTTAGCTCATTGAAACATTCTTTACGACTGAGCATACTCAGGGTCTTGGGAATCTGTATTTAATTTTTTGTCTGGTGGAATAGAAGTTCTATGAAAATAACTTTTTTTGTTTGTTTTCTTTCCAACCAGTGTACCAAATACCTACCCAAGCCACCTTTTTAGTATTCCCCTCACCCAGCAGTTTGGTGTCCTTACTGTACATACAGAGGACAGGTTTTAATGCACCAGCTCAGCTTTCACATAGCAGGACGTGTAGCTCCACTGCAGAAAAAGACCAAATTGTTAAGTTTCCCAGGAAGAATTTACGGTATGTCTTAGCTGCTTGTGATGAAAACGAGCACCGTGTCTCTGAAGAAGGTGCTGCCTGGGCTGATGCTGTAAATGCTGCTCTCGGTGTGTGTGCAGTGGTACACAGTTAAGTCATTAAAATCCAGGCAGTTACCTGGGCTCCCGAACTTGCCACCAGATACGTTCTTAATAGATTGTTGTAGCTTTAATGAAATCCACTCTCGCTGAATCACTAAAGTCGCTTTCTCCAGGAAGGCTCTTTACAGGGACCTGACAGATCACCTCTCCCGTCCTTCCAGACGTTCTGGCTCTCTAATTCTTCTCCATAACGAGTTTTGCGCTGCACGATAAAATATTCATGTTAAAATAGGTTCTAAACTAATTATCTGCAGCCAGCAGTTGCCAGTGCAGTCATTTGCTGTGAGCTTGGCTCAAGTTAATGGCTTGTATTTCAGTACAAATAGTCCCTCCTGGCTGTTTCCTGTCACTGATTCTTATCCTAAATGGAATTTCCATATGTGTCTGGAGCTAATTCTTCTGACATCCAAAGGAGATTTCTCCTTCTACTTCTGCACCCCATTTCTACAGAGGAGTATGGGTTATGTATTATGCAGCTGCTGCAACTACATTTTCCTTAGAAGCAATTGTGTAGTAGGTCTTTTCTCCGCACGCGGTGTGGTTATACTCTGAGCTTTCTGTTACCACGTGCATTTTTAGAAACAATTTAAAAAAAAAAATACATGTTCTATATACAGTAACCATTCTGTTAGGGTATTAAAATCACACAGGGAAAAAAATGGAAGAAAGCTGGAGATGTATCATGAGAAGATACACGAGTAAAATAATCTAAACTTTTATCTGGAGGTACCACGTTAAACTGGCATCTTGATTTATGTTGATCTTAAGCTTAAAAGGGCCCTTAAAGTGGAATATGATAGATGGAGGCTGAATAAAATGGCACTGGGTTTCAAAAGGACTAATGACTTCTCTCATTTTCAGTAGTAGCTGTATGTGGTAATCAAAACCTTCAAGGTTTTTTCTCCCTCTTTTTCTCAGAGACAAGTTTGTATTAAAAATATTGACAGATTTTAATCTCTTAATATTGCCATATGTCCACATACTGTAGCGATGTCACTAAATGTACGAAAGTAATTTTGACTAATCACATGTCCGTATGCCTAATTGTTGGTAGGATCAAGGCCTGTGAGTACTAACATGGAAATAATTTAAAAATTTTGGTGTTTTTTTTCAAATCTTCATGTTTATACCAAGTAATTTAAACAGCTTGCAGGGGAAAAAAAAAATCTGCTCTAGTCTGTATTGATTTTTTCCCACATTAGTCCTAATGGGACTCTTGTAATGTGGTATGTGTAAGAAATTCATTTAGATATTTAAATTTACTATAGACTAGCAAGTGTTTATTACAGAACAGACTCTTGCTACAGGTATCTAAAGCTAATTGATGCTTGGAAAGATGATTCCATTTTCAATTAAAGTTCATCAGACCTACACATACCTCACGCAGTCCAGTTAATCGTGTTCAGCTCCCCGTGTACCCCACACAGGTGCACCCTTGGTGTGCTCTTTGGGAGCAGAGGGGATTCACCTGAGGTCTGCTGGAAAGGATTTTTGCAAAATCATTGGCATTACAGCATGTGCTGAACCTCTCCACTGTCTGCATGGGCCACTCCACCTCATGTAAGATCCACTCGTTTTCCCATGACTTTGTGTTATTTATTGTGGCATCTGACCAATAAACCAAGGTTATGAGTTTGGTGAGACAGGGCACTGTCTTTAGCTTTGTGCGTCTTTAAGAGCCCCTCTATCTCATTTGTGGAATTTGAGCTTTGGGTCAACTTCAGTTCGCAGATGACACCACGTTGGGTGGGAGTGTTGATCTACTTGGGGGTACGAAGGCTCTACAGGGGGATCTGGAGAGGCCTCATTGGGCTGAGGCCAGTTGTATGAGGTTCAACAAGGCTCAGTGCTGGGTCCTGCCCTTGGGCTACAACAACCCCCAGCAGGGCTACAGGCTTGGGGAGGAGTGGCTGGAGAGCTGCCGGTCAGAGAGGGACTGGGGGGGTGAGAATGAGCCAGAGTGTGCCCAGGGGGCCAAGGAGGGCAACGGCATCCTGGCTGGTGTCAGCACTGGCATGGCCAGCAGGGACAGGGAAGGGATCTGAGCCCTGTGCTGGGCACTGGGGAGGCACCTTGAATATTGGCTTCAGTTTTAAGCTCCTCACTACAAGAAAGACATTGAGGTGCTGGAACTTGTCCAGAGAAGAACAATGGAGCTGGTGAAGGGTTGAGAGAACAAGTCTTATGAGGGGAGCGGCTGAGGGACTGTGGGGTTTAGCCTGGAGAAGAGGAGGCTGAGGGGAGACCTTATTGCTCTCTACAGCTACATGAAAGGAGGTTGGAGCAAAGTGGGGGTTGGTCTCTTCTGCCAGGTAACAAGTGATAGGATGAGAGGAAACAGCCTCAAGTTGGGAGGTTTAGATTGAGTATTGGGAGAATTTCTTGCCCCGGAGGGTTGTCAAGCACTGTAACAGGCTGCCCAGGGAAGGGGTGGAGTCCCCATCCCTGAAGGGGTTTCAGAGACGTGTAGATGTGGCGCTTGGGGACATGGTTTAGTGGTGAACTTGGCAGTGTTGGGTTAAAGGTCTTTTCCAACCTGAACAATTCTGTGTGTAATGAGAAGGGAAGAAGAAATGGAGGGAACAAAAGCAGTCTGAGTTAAAACAAGAAGCAACTGAGAGATGCAGGAAGTGAACAGTGTCACTCTGAGATAAGTTGATAGATTTTTATCATTTTATGAGCCTTAGTCATGAACAGAAACATCAAATGAGAAAAGCCTCCCCCTCACCCTCCTGTTGCCGTAGAAGAGTTGGGGAAGGTCTGTGGAGGTTTTATGGGTGACTTACGCATCTGATGTGAATCTTAAATCACTAAGGAACCGGGAGAAAGTAAGTAGAGCCAATCACATTGTTAGTTTATACATTTTCTGGTTTGTGCAGTGGTGCGTTGTTTCACACATTTTGTAGGGCTTCGAAAAGAGGGGAGAAAATACTCATTTATCTATATACTATAAAGCTGTGAAAGTTTAATGAAGTTTTACATCATGTAAATTTTAGCATGAGGAAATTTTTACTGCCGTCGATCTCTTTCATATTGATGCAGAATTTTGCACGTCTTCAATATTTATGAAATTAAGGAGTAGTTTAAGGGAAACTGTTCTCCCAGCAACGCGGATTAGTGTACGTGTGATTTGTTTCCTTTTCTCCTTGACTCTTATTTTCCAAATAATCCCTGTCTCTGCAGAGTGTGAACATCCAGAAAAGCATTAAGTGATGCTACTTGAATCTCTCATGCAAGGAACCAGAGGAATGCTCCTTTATAGTGGGACTTGGGGGAATACAACTTTTTCTCTTTTATTATTTTGTATTCTTGAATGCTCTGGTTTCATAAATACCTAGTTTACTATATGCTCTTTCTGAAATGCTCATCCCTCTCAGTGTTGCTGAAGTGATGATTTTCTGCTACGTGCAAGATGACTGATAGAAGGTAGAAATGGATATCTTGATTGTGGCTGTGTTTTCAGATATTTGACCACCGGTATATCAATGATAATTTCTTCAATATCCTCTTGATTTAGGAAAAAATTACCCTGTCTTTTTAGAATTGAGTGAAACGAATGTTATCTTACCATGAGATGAATGTAGATGTAAAATTCAGTTGATAGCAGCTCTATTATGGTTTTAGCTTGATTTTCTAGGAAATTACTCCTATCATAAAGGAAATGAGTCCTTTATGATTGTTCTGTCTGTCCGTCCCCACTAATCCGATTGATATCGGCTCAGTCTGAAGGAAGCAGAAGATGTGAAGACATACGCACTTCGTAGGGGGGGGAAAAAAGTGAATATGAGCAGCTGCACAGAGGAGAAAAACAGCAAGGGAAAAGCAAGTAAAATTTGGCCACTGTGGTTAGCAGAAGCCACTGGCCAGAGATGAGACAGAGCTTCAAACCACCCGTGTTTGATGGTGTCTCCTGGGCAAACGTTGTAGGGAACGTATGGAGATTTATGGATATTGCAGCGTGGGAAGCTGGAGGGACAAAGGAAACACATCTGTTTCTCTAAGTGTTGATCCTTAAACGGGTTTTGGAACTGGAAGTGAATATAGCATGTAATTACTACAAGGCGTCTTTATTACGGACTTGGGGAGTACATCCTCCACTCTACTCAAAGCAAACTCAAAGCCAGCAATAGAAGTGTTCAGCGTGTCTGAAAATGGTGGGACTTTATTTTTCTCGAGTCAGAATTGAGTCCCTTGTACACGCTTCTTTCCCCCACCCCAGATCCGTGATATTTTGCTAGTTTGTCTATGCATATAAAAATTAACCCTTGCTTCTTGAGAATTAGATTTGATTTCAAGAAACTTAACATGAACATCCTGCAGGATCCTCACAGCAGTCTGGTTCTTCAAAGGACAGGAGCATCCTGGGGACTTCCAGCACCACTGCAGTACCCTTAAATGTACCTCAGTGGAGTATCTGGTAAACAGTTGTGAAATGATCTTTTTGCTTTGAGCGGAGTTTAACGTGGAGTATGGGCAAGACAAAAGTGTGAATTAGCATAGTGTGCTACTGAAGTTAATCAGCTCTGGTGAGAGGCATTAAACTCGATTTTGTGTCTTGCTGGCTGTGTTGTGAGAGGTGAAGAAACAGGCCTGTGGGAGACACGGACTGAGAACCAGCCTGAGAAAGCAAACGTTGGGGCTGGGCTAAGGAACGCCTCAAACAGAAGATGACCCTGTAGTCACGGGTGGCTGGTGTGGGGGTCGAAGCTGATCAGGCTGCCCCAGTAACACAGGACGCAGCTGGAGGGGGGAGCCCTGTGGAGACAGGAGAGCTGCTCTGGGGCACCTGGGCAGATTTCAAGGGCCGTCTGCCCAGTGAATGCCCTTTGCTTTATTAGCCATGAAATGCATATTTCAGTAACACCCCTCAATATGCTAATGAAGACTAACATGATCAGGCTAATTACACCATCCCATGAAACACCTGACCCCTCCCTGTCCATGGGATATGTAGGCATGTGGGTTGACCTAGGGGATGGACCCAAGGAATGTGGGCATAAATCAAAGGGGGGGGAAAGGTTGGGGGGGGG
>NW_020799092.1:80198085-80284702 GCF_003259725.1 Athene cunicularia
TCTCCCCTACCCCACATCCCCCACAGCTCATCCCAACGGCCCTGAAACCCCCCCAGGGATGGGGACTCCCCCCTCCCTGGGCAGCCTGTTCCACTCTGACCACTCTTGCTGGGAAACATTTTCTCCTCCTGCCCAGCCTGACCCTCCCCTGGGGCAGTTTCCAGCCGTTCCCTCTTGTCCTGTCCCTGATCCCCTGGGAGCAGAGCCCAGCCCCAGCCTCTCTGCAATGTCCTGTCAGGAGCTGCAGAGAGGGATGAGGGCTCCCCTCAGCCTCCTCCTCCTCACCCTCAACACTCCCAGCTCATTTGTCCCCTTTCCGTGTGCAGGGATAGCTGTGCAGTTTGCTCCAAGGTGAGCATCGGTTCCATCGGGCACTCTGCTCTGAGGTTTGTTCAGACTGGAGGAGGAGGAGTCTTTGACCAGTCTTACATGGATTTAAGCGGGCAGCAAAAGCTTCGGCTACGTAAAACATCAGGCAAACAAAAGCTGCTCTGTTGGGAATATTCTGAGTTTTAAGGAGCATCAACTTTAACTTGACACCCCTCGTTAGACAGTATGACTTAGAGCAAGTTGAACGTAAGCTACTTTGGTATTTAAGTCCTAATGTTGTCTGCAGGAATCCGCCTGGGGTTGGCACTTGCTGACCTTTCGTGTCTGCCTTGGCTAACTGTCCTCTGAGAGAAACCACTCAAGTATCCTGAGCCATAATTTCCTTATCTGTGCAAGAGAAATAATGAAGCTAACGAATTACATGACCTCATTGATTGTGAAGACTGATTCATTAATACTTAGGAATCACAGAAAATGCTCCATGGTGTAATATTTATTAATAATGGCTCCTTCTTACATTAACAAAAATGTTGTTCTCGCTTGTAGCATTTCTGTAAAAGAGTCTTAAGAGGGAGAAAAAAAGAATTAAACCCAAGTCCTGGGTTAAACTGAGATAATCCTTGGGTGAGTCAGCTAAAGCAGGAGAAATCCTAGAAAAGAATAGCTGTATATTTATACAAAGTAGTTGAGATAGTGCAAATTATGGTGCATCTACATTCTAATACTGATCTAATTACTTAAGGAGTCCAGAAAAATGAAAAGCTTAGCCTGCCATTATTAATTGTTATGGCTCTTAATGGGGGTTTTTAACTTTAATTCCTTAACTCATCCCTTTTTTTTTTTTTTTTTGCTTGCTGGTCCCCTGTGGCCTAACCAAATACCTTCCTAATTAAATTTAATAATAGAAAGAATCATTACTGAGGTGTGTTGCTCTGCTGGGAGAGAGGATGGTTGAGACAGACACGAAGGAAAAAGAAATGACTTCTGGATTTTTCAGTTGAACTTCTCAAAACTCTGCCATGAAGTGGCAGAACAGGAGTCACAGAGGTGCCAGCAGGGAAGGGTTAAACATGAAGTTAAGTTTGATCTTCTCATTTTTCCAGGGTGTGTTTTGCTGGCATACATTAGAGTAAAAGGGGCTATAAACTTTATTTTGAGAGCCCTAAAGAAAAGTAAGCTTTATGTACCAAGTCCCAAGAGTTTTTAAGAAAGTGGATCAATTTAGTTAAATTGTGAATGAGTATTCTCCTGTGAACATCTGTAAACTGTTGAGTTTAATTGGCCTACAGCTGTCTCTGATTGTAGCTTGGGGGGGGATATTATTTTTTTTCTTTTACTTAGTATCTCATTTCCTTTTCCCTATGGTTTCCTGGTGTCATTTGTTCTTTTTTTTTTTTTATGTTAAAAAGTAAATAATAACAGATACACATCCCCTTCAAAGAGCCCTAAAGAGAAGTGGGCTTATGTGGCAGAGCACCCTTTTGTTGGCACCTCTTACTGCCTGAGCATCAATGAGTTCCAGCTGCTTGTGGGGATGGAGGCTGGGTGTGAAAGGTGTTTGGGAACTTGGTTTATTGGATTTGTTTGCTTTATATTATGGTTTTTCCCATTTTTAGATTCTTTTCAGTCTTTTTCTTTCTTTTTTTTTTGTAGTGGAACTGAGCTTTGAATAGTGAGAAGGGGAAGGACAAATGCTTTTCAGCTGACTTTTCTTTTGTCCGGCTGAGATGTGAATATAACAGTGGGTTTTTAGTACTACTTCTCTCCTCATAGTCCCTTAGAAATAATATAAAGAATGAGTTTGGCTGTCATTTTCTTACAGCCTCCATATCGTCCTCTGCCAGAGAGAGCAGAATTAGATGACAACAGGATGGTGCAAGGTGCAACTGTGGCCTTCAATTGACCTTCCAAAGATTCATGATTTCAAAGTACAAAACCCACTGAATGTCCTAACTTACTGGGGGGTTTATTATTATTATTTTCTCCCCGCAGCCACTAGGGAGAATTACTAATTAACTAACCATATGTTTTTACCTTTTGTTGAACCTAGAACATTCAAACTGGCTCTACAGATTGAGATTTTTTGGTGGTGTGGTTTGGGTTTTTTTTTTTTGTTGGTTTTTTTTTTTGTTTTTTTTTGTTTTTTTTTTTTGTCAAGGTAAAGATGCACTTTATAGTAGGAAAGAGCTAGATATGTTAACGTGTATTGACATTGCTAATCTGCCCTGGATTTTGCAAAACTTGCATTAGAAAATTCAGCAATTTAACCTATAGTTAGGAGAAATAATGTTCTTAGAGAGGATAGGTGTAAAGAAAAAATAGAGGGAAAAGCTGTGCAGAAAGCAAGCCAATGTGTATTTACAAATAATATTTCTTTTTTTAAAGTGCCTAAAAAAACTTAGTAATATTTGATGGAACATCTGGCGAAGTGTGTGGCACTGTTTTGCCAAAATATTTACTGTTAGAAAATGAAAACAAACTTCTGTGCATTTTCAGGGGTTGGAATCTAATTGCACGACAGAGTAGAATAGATTATTTTAGAAAATATTGTTAACTGGCTTCTCTCCTAGAGATTGATATTTCCAATTAAGATTACAGGATTTGGAGGGCTGCCTGCGTCACCGAATCCAGCTCCCACATGTTTCTTAGGCAGCAAAATCTTTCCATTCTGCTCGTAAACTTGTCAAACTCGGTGGCAGCGGTGGCTGGGATGTTTGACCTCCCTATTCAATTGGAAGGGTAATGTGGATCCTTGCTGCTCCCCGTGGGGAGAAGCTGTTTTCTAATTTCCAGTTGAAACTTGTTAATGACCAGTTTTACTACCAGCTTGTTCTTCTGCCAGGAAGGATTAAGCTGTTTGTGGGAGGGATGAAGAACAGCTGGTGCTTTTTCTTTGGAACCGGCGGGTGATGATACAGACTGGAGTAGATAAACCTAAATCGAGGGGAAGCTGGCGTTACTTCAGTGGAGGAAGCGGTTTGAAGGCATCGGATTAGGAAGTCCAGTGTGCTGGAAATCTGCTGGTCTAAATGGTAGATGTTCGCTGAGGTGGGACAGAAGTGACCCCTCTAGCAGCTGGGTCACTGTGGTTGCTGGTTACTGTGATCTCCTAAGAAATTCCCCCGTGCGATGGAGGTTCGTGCTTAATTTCGGGGCATTTGGGTTAGTTACAGCTGGTGTTGGTAGGAGGACGACCGGTGTAGCATCTAATTAGGAGGCCAGAATGGTCTGGCAGATATTTACATCTTTGAAGCATGGCAGACTAGTTAGATGAAAACAAAACAAATTTAAAAAAAAAAAAAAAAAAAAGAGGGGAAATAAAAGGAGTTGAGATTTAATTAATGTTTGGCCTTTTTATGGGCCATGGGGAAAATAGAGCAAGGAAAAGTCAGTGTGACCGGGCTGTTGCAAAAGCAGTTAATGGTGAGGCACAGGCTTGTGAAATAAATTTGAAAGTGAAGAATGACTATGGGATGAAGTCAAGGGACTAAAACTTGATGCAGAAGGAGCAACCTGAAAAGAGCCTGTAAACGTGTTTTAATGTGTACAGATGGTTTTCAAGGACCAGCCATGAATGCTCCCAACATCAAGAGAAGATGGAGAGTTTGGGGAAAGAAGGTAAAATATCAATAAGAATGAGGTTTATATTTAGCAAATAATCACACAAGTGATTTGGCTTAACATTATTAAAGGAAGGTGGTAGAACAGATGTCAGAGGGGAAAAAAAAAAATAAAAATTCTTAAGGGAGGCAGCAGAACACCCAGAAAAGGAAGGATGCACCAGAAGAAGTGATCAGATGTTGCAGGTTTGTGAAATCTGGCTAAACTCTGTAAGGACCAAATTGGGAAGTGTGAAATGTGGGATGGGAGCAGAGCCAGCCTGTGAGAAGCAGAAACCAACTTAATTCTTTAGTAATAATTGGATTTTCTTGGGTTTGGGTTGGAAGAATTGCCAAAGCAAGAATGTTAAGTTTTGAATGCTCAAATGCTGTGAAAAAGAAGGGGCGGGGGGGAAAAAAGTAATTACTTCAATTGATTTATTTTTTGGTAATAACTGCTTTTTCTGTATTTTATTTATTTTTTTTTTAATACTGTTTATTTGTTAGCTGCACAGTGTGGGAGCGTAGGAGCAAATCCACGTTAGGGGACTGGTGGTGTGAAGGACTCCCGTTCAGTGTTATTCCTCAGTGATGAACATCATTATCCGTGTGCTGTGGCAAAACAAACTTGTTAAGCAAAAAGTCAGTTAAAATTATTTTTAAAGATACGGGGAAGCTTCAGCTAAAATAAGTATGAATATTTGGAATTCGTTAAAAACTGAAAATTGTGTATAAATATTTATGAGGAGGAATAGTGCTAGCGAGGAAGCAAAGCCATCTCAGAAGGCTTCGTGTCAATCAAAACACCCAGATCTGTTCAAGATGATTTAAATTCATAAAAAGGTGGATCGTTCAGAATGAAGCTTAGGTTTGAAGCGAGTAAGGGCAGGAAAAAAGCATCAAGGTTTGGTAGAGGGTTGGTTTTTTTTTTTTGTATGATTACTCGTGGTTTAATACTAAGTGTTGTAGCGTCACTTCTGTGAAGACGTGTGAGGTTGGCATACGGCGTGAGCTACTCCAGCATGCAGAGCGTCGGCTCAGGGTTTTCTTGAATGGAGAGAAAATTAAAAAAAAAAAAAAAAGGAAATGGAAGGCAGCGGCTTACAAATTGATCAAAGTGATTTGTCATATAGTGTCATGGCTGACAAAAAAAATAATGTTGGGTTTTTTTAGTGAGAATAGGAATAAAAGGGAATTTGAGGATGTGAACATGAGCATGCCTTTTACAGTGCCTGGAGTAGCCACTTGAAGGATGCCCCAAAGATGTCACAGGGGCTCTGCTCTGCCTGGTGGCACCGTGGTATTGATGGGGGTACGGTCTGGGGACTGGATTTTGATCTTGTTATTTGTGTCGAAATCCGTTTCTGTCCCATAAGTTTTCCCAAATTCAACCCTTCTGGCCGTTAGGTCGAAGCACAGAGGGTCCGTGGTTTTCCCAAGCACAGCAGGGACAGGGCTGTTTGTAAGCTCTCGGATGCTACTGAAGTTCTGCAGGTTTTTTTAAGAATCCCAAAACATCCACTGGAGTATTTGGAGGTAGTTTATCACACAAATCACTTGATAAACATAAATCTTGGTTTCACTGCTGAAAAAAACACAGCAAAACCATTGTCACAACCCTCACAAACCTTTAAATTTGTATTTGTGTGGGTTTGTACCACTTGACCCTTCATGTGTCTCCTCTGCTCCTGTGTGTTTGCTGGGGTTTGCAGCGCAGGTTTTACTGGAGTAAGCTACAGCACTGAAAATCAAATCGCACCAAGATTTTAGAGGGGGGGAAAAAAAAAACAAACAAACCCTGATGTTGAGCTCTTACCCCTTGTAATTGAGGATGCAGAATTCTGGAAGAGATGAGCAATAAGCAAAGGGCTGCAGAGTTTGGCTGATGGGGAATGTACTGAGAGAGACGGTTCTCCAGCCAGGGACAATTATGACAGGGTTGGTTTTTTTTTCTTTTTTTAAAAGAGGCAGAATCTGCTTGGACAGTTATTAGCTAATGTGTATCTGGTCTGTTGAGGGCAGCAGTAACAGCAGCTAGTGTGTTTTGAAAAGAGCAACTAAACAAATGCTGGGTACTGGCAGGGATGGGAAATGCAGCAAATCACAGCTGTGTTAACTCAAAGGAGGAGACTGGTTTCTTGATGAGCCGGCTTTTGTCCTAAACTTTTCTCTGTTCCAGTTGAATAAAACGATGATCCTCGTAGTCCTAACGACCACAGCTTTCTGGAAATGTAAAATTACCAGATCTCATTAATGCTGGGCTATATCATTCATCAAAGCACTTCTTATGCCTCATGCTGGCTCCTTTTCTCTTCCCCTCTTAATCTTTCTCTCATTATAACGATGTGTCTGCCCTTTGGACCTATCTGCTTCCAAGGAGTTGACACCTGCGGAGATATTATTTGGTGAAGACTTGTTAACTCTTTAATAGTGGGAACACTGAGCCTCTGGTAGGAGAAACATAATCTGGTGGAAGCTGCTTTGCAGAATGAGCACGGCCGTCAATACCCCGGTAACAAAGACCAGGCAGATGATGGCACGTGGAGAGAGGAAATCATTTGTGTACCTGTGCAGTCCTTTCTTCTGATAAACTATTAGTCTCCTTGTCAACAGGTCCGTACGAATGCAGTTAATGGCATCGGCTTTCCTCTTGAAAAGATTTTTCTGTTGCTTTAGAGACTTGCTCCCAACCTAATGCGTTTGTCATATGTGCCTTGTGTACCTGGATAACTCAAGAATAAAGGTTTCAAAATAAGCCCAAATGCCATGAAATTAGATCTCACTGGGGACAAATGCCTTTGACGTGTACGTGGAAACTGGTTCTCCAGATGATCCTAATAGTTCTGTAGCACCTTTTATCTAAAGAACTAAAGCACTTTGCAAACACTCACATCACAGAAGTGCTGCAGTGATCAGGTATTTTAGCCAAATAAATACTGTTTATAAAGAAATTTTCAAAAGAGCTTTCAGAAATACCTGTCACTGTTTCAGCATCTTTATTCAGTGACTGAAGCTCTTATCTCTCTCAGTAGGGGATGCCAATTTACTGATGTACTTTTCAGTTAAAATCCAAGTTCCATAAGGCAGATTATCAGTGAAAAAATGCAAGTCTCTGGGGGGGGCAAAAAAAAAAAAAAAGAGTTTGAAAGTTGTTTTAAAGTTGATTTGATAATAAATGAGCCAATTTAGAAGATGTATCGGGTGCCACAAAAAAAGTCATTGGGAATTGCTAGATCTGTGTTGTTCTGAGACCCCCCAGCTATCATGTTAAGCAGTTGAGAGTTACCATGTTCATCCCTTCTACTCTGCATCCATCTGTTCTCACGTTAAATTATATTTCCTTTGTAAACTCCGGGGGGATCACGAGTGGTTTTGTCATTATGCAGCCATGAGTGCAGTAAAGTTCTGATCAACATGTAGACTCCTAGATATTGATACTACAGTTTCTAATTCGTTAATTAAAACGCCGTTATTTCTCATGTAGTATTTGCCAAGCTCCTGACAATGTTTTGATAGCTGATATTTATAACTGACGTATCATAATAGTTGCCAGAGAATATTAGCTTGGAGAGGTGTAGCGAAGTTCTGCAGGAATGAGGTTGAACAGAGACTATTTAGTATTTCCATTAGTCATCTCTGAACACAAGAAGATGGGAATGGAGCGGTGACTTGAGTTGTCCCCTCCTCTTCCAGTCATTGCAGCCACACAAGTAGAGCAATGCATTTATCAAGACTTGGTTTTTCTTCATCCTCCTACTGAGAAACAGTCCAGAAGTTCACTGCTCTGACATTTATAGATGTTACTTTGGTATCCCATCTGGATTTTCTCATGGTCAAATTACATTTCATGTTTTAAAACTACCTCTAAATAATTTATTCTCTTCCCTTGTGTTTATTTCCCTGATCTTTTTATTTAATTAACCAAACTTTTTTTTTTTTTTCTTGTAAGATGTGCTGATTGTTCTTCTGGCATCTGAACATCCTTTCTATCTGTCTTCTGGTTTCTTCTCAGTTTGAATTGGAATTCCAGATGGTGCATCACCAGTTCTTGAAATATTCACAGTATTCCCCTCCTGACCTTACTGAAGTAGTGCACCTGCTGTAACTTGGATCATGTTTGCTTTTGTGGCTGCATCCTCTGGGTGGCCCCTGGTCCTTCTGTGATTGACAGATATACTTGAATCTGTTTTCTAAAATTTCCAGCCATGCAGTCTCTGCCTTATGACAAAATTTACTGGTACCTGAATGCATTGAAACACGCAGAATCAAATTATATTCCATTCCTCCAGTGGTCAAGGTGTAGAGTATGCGATTCTCCTGTGTGTTGGTAATAAATTTCGTCTCTGGTTTCATCAGCATCTGGTTTTTTGCACATTAGCTTTTGTGCAGGTTTGATTAAAGAATAAGTGGGAATAGCTCCTTAGCTCATCCTTAAAGATTTTATTTAGTAACCTTTTTGCAGTCCAGAAGTTCTTCTTCCAACATAAGTAGTTATTTTGTCTTAAGTTCATTAACCACGGCACAGTCATGTTAACAATTTTCAGCTTCACCTTGGTGGTTTCCTTTATCACTGTATACTTCTAGTATAGCTATTAGATCCGTTACATGTATTTTTTAAGAAGCTTGGTTTGAATGTATGTTTTAAGGAACTTGGTCACGGAATTCTTTCAGTTTTGGATCCTTTGTTTCACAAAACTTGATTTCCGAGACTTCACAGTAATATCAGCTTCTTACAGCACATCTGGCCCTTCACAGCAGCGCTGGCAGTTTCTTCAGAACAAAATGCATTGTTACACCAAATAATTAATGAGGACATAGATCTTTGGCAAGATTGTTATTGGGGATTGGTACAGGATGGAGTTGATCGCAGTGTGTATTTTGTGCCTAGTGTTAATGTATTCACTGAAGTTACTAAATGGCCAGTCCGGTAACTTTGCCAGCACAGGGCTTCAGAAAGAGCTTGATATCCTTCATGTCCCGCTCATGGTTCGTAGAGTGGAGTAATCCCCACCCTGCACCCATTTAGCATGTTCTTTTCTGTTGTTATTGTGTCATATTTAGTCACTGCTGGGCAGAAACAGGCAGCAATGCTGGCTTCCACAGTTGCTACACCAGGGGCTGCGAGCCAGATAAAAGCAGCTGGTTTACAGTTCCCCTCCAGGTTTTAGACTTGCTCTAATTTGACACCTATATCATAGGATTTAGTTTTTTAATCCTTTGTCTACAGTGTGCCCATATGGCACATCAGCACAGAGATGCTGCTCCTCCAGCTGACTGTGGACAGACGAAATAGGTGAAAGGTAGGAGTAGCCACGTTAGCCGTGATGTTCCTAGCATCCTGGGTACCACACATGCCTCTTGCTGTTTGGATTCAATAGGGCTGTTCATAGGAGTGTGCTCAGCCTTTCTCTGATAGTTATTTAGGTTGGAGGGGACTTCTAGGTGTCTTTGATCCTATATCCTGCTCAACAGAGGGTCAACCCTCGAGTTAGATCAGGTTACTCTGACTTTGTCCAGTTGAGTTTTGGAGATCTCCAAGGATGGAGATTCTGGTGCTTCAACGCTCTCGGAGATCCCTCGCCCCCAAAATTCAACCAGAATTTCTCTTGCTGCAACTTGTGACTTGGCTTCTCATCCTTTCATCTGGGACAAGTCATATATAAGAGCAGCACTAGTTTGAAGTTCGCTTTCTAGCCAAGTCTTATGCAACCTGGAGGAGGAGGAACATAATGTTTCTGAAAATCCATGATAAATTCTTCAACAAAACCTAGGAATGGATTCAAGTAATCACCAGAGAAAGCTGTTCTGGGCGGGTGGATAGTTTGTGCTAGCATAACCTACTAGGTTCTCTGATTGAGAGTTTTAGCCTGGCTTTCTGAGGAATCAAAGCTTCTATATAATGACCCAATGATTAATAAGTGTGCTTAGGCAATTTTCTATTTACTTCTGTGTCTTTGTAAAGTATAAAATGGCTACTGTTAAAAATTTGCTGTGGGTATTATGATTTACAGAGTGGGAAATGACAACACCATTATGCAGAACGATCTGGCACCTCTGTCTGTACTGACGTTGGCTTTGTGCAGCTAATAACAAAATTTTACATGTGGGAGGACTGAGAATAAACCACTCTTTCCTGAGAGCAGCAGCTCTGAAGAAGACTGAAGTGGTCATGCCAGTACTACACCTAGACTGTTCCCTGCACTCTTTAAATGATGCTGAAAAATCAGACAGGTACAGAGAAGAGCTAATTATGGTTAAAGAACACAGAAAATAGAGCCTCTGTACTGTCTCCAGGGGGGGGAAAAAAGCAATGAAAAAAAAGACAAAGTACCTTCAAAGGGAGAAAATACTGACTACTGAAAGACTCTTTCTTTCTTTGGTGCACAAAGATGTAAGAAAAAACAGTAGCTCGAAGCTAAAGTGAAAGAAATTCAAACTAGATGCAGTCTTTAAACATGAGCTGACGTAGCACTACAACAAAGTAGTAAGGGGAGAGACAGGTTCTCTGTCTCTGCCTGGCTGAATCATCTCTAGATGCCACCTAGACATCTAGTTAAAAACAAGCTATTGAAGTAAAGCTGAATGGACTCTTACAGATAAGAGGCTGGTCTACCTGATCTAATGATCCCTTCCAGCCTTGTATGTGCAGCTTCATGAATTTCCATTAGGAGATGTTTGGGATTTCTGTTTTGTAGCGGTTCAGGAGTTAGTTAAAAGGATTATTCTATAGTCTGCTGTGTGGGTTTTTTTTTTTTTCCTCTGCAGTTTGGGCTGGGGAGACAAAAGTTAAAAGCAATTAGGAATGTCATCGGTGCTCATGCTGCTTCTTAGCAGATTTGACAGTTCTCTGCAGTTCCAACCCGTCCCCGAGCGCATCGGTGTAGCTGTGCTGAAGGTGAGGAGGAGGAAGAGTCTACCTGGACGTGAGTCTGATGGCTTACGTTCTTGAAGTCGTTAAGCCACGTTTCAGTGCTAAACTTCAGAGTATTCAGCTGCTTTTGATGCTCCTGAGTGACCTGCCAACACCTTTGTAAACTCTGACCAAGTCCTTAAAATGGCCGTAGCCTTGCCTTTTGGTTCTGGGTGGTTTGCTCTCCTCTTGCCGTGCAGACCAGGGGATGGAGCCCGAGACCCCAGCGTCTCTAACAACGTGGGGCACAACCTGCTGTGCGCCAGGGGGCTGTCACAAGGGTTTGGGATGCTGCTTGCTTCCCAGGCACCGCTCACCTTCTCAGGTGGAGCGATCCCATTTCCCAGAAGGGCAATCTGCTTTCTGAGCCCTCAACTTGATTTCTCTTGGCAGCCAAGCGGGATGTGGTTGACAGATTATGTCTGAGAAGGGCTTCAGTAATTGCTCGTTCTGTTCGGTGACGATGTCAGTGACAGATGGTCACACTGAATGTTTAAAATGTTCGGGACCCCTGGATGATCCCTAAGCTTATGAACAACAAACTTTGCCAACATTTCTGTTGTCTATTAGTAGAAGAATTTAAAATCTTTCCTTGAATTACTATTTTTTCCTCTATGTCTTAAGCGTGTTTTGCTGGGTTTGTACTTTCTTGAAACATTCTCTTTTTTAATTTTTTTCTTATTAAAGAAAGTCTCAAGATGTTAGTACAGACTGGCATAAGCAAGTGCCAACTGCTATTGCAGACTTGTTAACAAATTTATTTTTGCCTGAGAATGGCACATATGGCCCGGAGCGGAAATATTAGGGTCTGTAGTCTTTGTGAGGGCTGGCAGATATTGTCTTTGAAGAAAACGCATTTGGGTCAGTTATAAATTTCATTTTTATTTTTATTGCTGGAAGGACTTATCTTTTTTTTTTTTTTTTTTCCTGAAGTGATGGTCTTCAATCATTTAACAGTCTTGTGACAGCTCCAGGGCGGTGAAAAAGAGGCAGTGGGAAAGTAGCCAGTTTATGGCATCCCTTTATTGCAGTTTAGTAGCTGCAAACAAGGTAAATCAGCTTATGTGACCCATCTGAATTTCATGGACCTCAAATTGCCTGCAGACCTTAGTTTAGGGTGGGTTGGCTGACATGCAGGGTGTGAGTCTGATACTTTTTTCTACTGCATACCATGTCATTTTTTACAAGACGTAAAACCAACTTGTGAGGAAGACATGCTTGCTCTTGGGCACTTATTTCTAATTTTTTTTTTTCCTGCTTTGAAGCATTTGACATCACTGTTAGAATTTTCTAGGTAGCTTTTTGATCCCACAAACTCTGGAAGCAAAATAACATATTTTGCTTTCTCAGATTCCTTCATCCCCCTCTTAACTCTGATAAGTAATGTGGTTTTATGGCAAGTTTCTGGCCATGTGTAACTGGATTCTTGTACCATATATATCCGTAATATGATGGGTTTATGTTTGTAAAAAGCTTCTGGTAATCTTTCAAAACAAATCCAGGTTCTGGTGTAGCATCTGCTGCAAAACGGGGAGCGTCAGCCAAAGAGTGTGGACCAGGATGGACGAATCTTTTTGCTGCTCTCTGATTTCTTTTCTTGCTCTGTGGAGCATTGCAGTGACAGCTTTAATAATCTTCAGCAAGTTTATCACATTGGATCAGATTTATATTTTTCAGGTAGTGTACGTAGCAAACTGGCTTAAAATGAGTTTCTTGCTGTTGCAAGCCACTCCGGTGGATGTCTGGATAATTGTCCTATCTGCATATGTGAAAAGGAGAAGGAAATGATTACATCCCCGGCCTTATTTAAAGGAGTTGAAGGTTGTTCTGAAGATCTAGAGGGAGGAGATTGACGCAGCTAGGATACATTTAAATCCAATCAGTAAATTAATCATCATCTTGTTATGGTTGCGTAGTGTGCTAGATTTAATTAGGGGGGGGAAAAAAAGGAACTGATTTGTGCATGTGTGTGTATATATATATATATTTATGTATTTGGAGGTATAATTTGATATGGCTGGACTATGTGATTGCCTGAGATACATGAGGAAAACAGGCCAGAGGGTGGGTAAGTTTGCCACCGTCTGCACTGTCTCAGTGGGAGATGCAGGTGGATTCAGAGCTGGAGATGTCTCTGACCAGAGCGCATCGGCAGCTCTCACTGCTTTTCCCCTCTGTGCGTGTTTTGGATTTTGCTGTTTTGAAAAGACCTATGGCTCTGTTTCTCACTTGAATTTCATTGACAAATTCTTCAGTGCTGCTACTCCTCATCCTTGGCTTGGAATTTTCAGTCCCTGCATTTATTTTCTTCATTTAGTGGGGAAAATATTGAAACAGGTGAAAATCATCTTTGGTGCTTCTCTCAACTGCTTTTTTTTTTACTGTTCTTTGAAGCTGTATTTTTGAAGTTAAGGACTTAGATTTCAAAGTAGCTCCTGTAACAAGTACCTCAGTCCAGAACTGGATACTTAAAACAGCAACAATTGCATCACCTGAAGGAGATCTTCCTGATGCCAGCCTGGAATTAAACACGCTGAAATACGTTCCCGGCTGGGAGATGGAGAATCTGTTTGTGTTTTCCTTGTGTTTCACAGCTTTTTTTGCTCAGAAAAGTGAGGAGTATGAGAGCTTTCCCATGTTAGGAAGTGAAGCGTGTCACTGAGATGCTCCTTGGTAGACCAGCACATGGGCATGGCACGGCGCAGCCAGGCAGAGACAACCTTGCTTAGGTCATGGGCAAACCTGGAGAACGGTGCGGACTGTTATGACCATCCTGCTGCTTTCCTACAGATCCGGCTTGCTCTGTACCTTCTTGGGCATCTCTATACCCAGCTGACTTCAGTAGCACAGACATGCCATAACCCACTTTTGCACAAGCTCCTTTGCTAAAAGGCTGAGTAACTCAAAAGACTATTTTCATCGTTTCTTCCGAGACTTGTATATGTGCTGGGATTATCAAAGATGATATTCCCCTTCAGAAAAAGAAGCAAAGTATTAAAATACTCATTTTTGAATAAGTGCTGTGCAGGTGTTGAAGCTGATGCTTGTTTGAGAGGCGCCGGGAGGGATCAGTGGTTGTGGTGCCGTTGAGGAAAGCCAAACCAGACATGCTGAAGCTCACTGGGAACCATCCGAGCGTGCCAGCTTCAGCGAGGATCGCAGACGTTTGCAGGACGGCACAAATATGGAGCAGTGCTTGGCCTCTTTCCCATGGTATCCACGTTAAGCATCTTTGTATTGGAGGAGACTTGAAGGCTCTGGGAAACCCGCTGTGGTTTGACTGCCTCAAGTGTGGTGTTGCTCTTTTCTTCCCCAGCGTGGCTGCTCCAGATTATTTGATCTATTGTTTTGGGTAGTCAGTCGCAGGATTGATGGCTCTGCAATAAAGTCAGACTTCCAGCAAAGGCTTCTCTGCTTCAGCATGCTGCTCTTCATTTTCTAAGATAATTGGAGAAATTAATTACTTCCTGAAAGTTACTTTTTCACCCCTTTCTTATTGAAATGGACCAAATAAAGCCAAGGAGAAGGGAAGAACGTACCCATCTGGTTTACCTAGCAGGGCATCGGCATTGTCAAAGACTGCTTGTGCTCAACCCGTGTCAGGAAAGCCCAGTAACACCAGACCAACGTTAAAAGTCAAGTGCTTCAGATGCAGAGCAACGCCCCGTGACTGTCACTTGCATCGCAGTGGCTAAGGGCTTTCATGTAGAAAATATTCCATGTAGGAAGGTCACGTTCAGGTGAGCCAAGGGCAACATAAGGCTTTTAATCATCTGCTTTTCTCTGAGTGCAACTTGGAGCTATGGGCTGGTGTGGAGTAGATGCTCTTTTCACAGCAGTACTGGCTTTAGTGCAGGATTTGTTGTTAGCAAATTTATTTGATTCTAAAACCAGAAGTACTGTGCAAGTGTTGCTTGAGCTTTTTGCTGGTGGTGTGGCTTTGGGAATGGTTTCCTTCTGTCAGCACCTATCTGACGTGCTTACTTGTCCTTCCCTTTTATTCTTCGGTGTCTCCAATTCTATAAGAGATCATATTGTGTAAAATTAGTAGAAGTTGTGTCAAGTATTGTTCTCAAATGATGGGAGTGTTTAATTGGCAGTCTGTTACCCGATGTCTTCTACTGGCCTCCAGGATGCTCTTTCTCATTCTGTCAGTTTTAGGGAAATATTTGAATGACTCTCATTCCTTAAAGCAGTGGCCACTGATAATGAAATAACCTACAGAAGCTGCATGACCTTAGGAACCAGGGTGAAAGAAAGGGGATGAAATTCAATAGCCCTAAATGCAGGGTCATGCACCTGGGGATTGATAAATTCTAAATTTCCTGGATTTCAATTCTAAACTGGGAGCTAATCAATTGGAAATGACCAAGGTTAAGAAGTGGTACTAGCTGGTTACAGAAAGACTATGAGCTGCCAAAGCGTTGCTGCTCGGAAAAAGGCAAATGTGACCCAGGCAGACATTGGAAAGTATTAATGTCACTGTACAAGTCGGATTAAAAGTCATCTGAAATGTTGGATGCAGTTTCTGGTGACCTGTGTTGGGGCAAAAAAGAGGAGTGGCTGGAGAGCTGCCGGTCAGAGAGGGACTGGGGGGTGAGAATGAGCCAGAGTGTGCCCAGGGGGCCAAGGAGGGCAACGGCATCCTGGCTGGTGTCAGCACTGGCGTGGCCAGCAGGGACAGGGAAGGGATCTGAGCCCTGGGCTCGGCACTGGGGAGGCCGCCCCTCGCTGAGTGGGTTCAGTTCTGGGCCCCTCACCCCAAAAAGGCCATTGAATGACTCGAGCGTGGCCAGAGAAGGGCAACGGAGCTGGGGCAGGGTCTGGAGCACAGGTCTGCTGGGGAGCGGCTGGGGGAACTGGGGGGGTTCAGTCTGGAGAAGAGGAGGCTGAGGGGAGACCTCCTGGCCCTCGGCAACTCCCTGCCAGGAGGGGGCAGAGAGGGGGGATGAGTCTCTGGAGCCAAGGCCCCAGCGCCAGGCCCCGAGGGAATGGCCTCAAGCTGCCCAGGGCAGGGTCAGGCTGGCTCTGAGGAAGGATTTCTGTGCAGAAGGGGCTGTTGGGCGTTGGAATGGGCTGCCCAGGGCAGGGGGGAGTCCCCGGGATCCCTGGAGGGGTTGAAGAGTCGGGCTGAGCCAGCGCTGAGGGATCTGGGGGAGTTGGGAACGGTCAGGGGGAGGGTCATGGTGGGGCTGGAAGAGCTGCGAGGGCTTTTCCAACCTTGGTGATTCTGTGGTATTTTGTGCTGGAGTAGTCTGATGCAGTTGCATACCAAAGGCCTGTCAGGAACCTTGAAGAGTGGTAAAGAGCTATTGCCTGAAAAACAGTGCTGCCACAGATAGGAATAAACTGGCCAAAAAAAAAATTTGATCTGTAAGTTAGAAACAGGTTTCAGACAAGTAGAGAAGTGAGGTCTGAACAGCGAAGGCAAGAAACTTTAAGTACTTGGGCTTGAGGTAGTTATGGAGAGATGCTGGCGTTTATAGTAGGAGCTGAAGGGTGAACTTAATGACCCTGAAAATCCCTTCCAGTCTTCTCCTCTTTTACCATGCTTCAGGTTCTTACTTCAGTTTGTATTTAAATGGGGAGATTTCAAAGCAATTACAGGGAATACTTGCTGGACTAATCCAGAGTTTCCTGTTGTTGGTTATAGCTGCAAATGAAAGAAATGTTATATTTATTTTAGAAAACAAGTACTGCTGTTGTCTCTCATAGAAACCAATACATTTTTGTTGTTACTGGAGCGTTCTTGAAGTCTGAGAAATGATGAAATCTTTAATAACTTTGTGCTTGCCTGCGTTCTCCTGGGCTTGTGGCAAATATCAGGTGTTTGTGGTGCTGTTGAAATTAGCTTGGAAACAGAAGATGTATCATACCAAAAAGCCCCCAAAATAAAAATCCTCCAGAAGTGCCAAAGTCAAGAGAGGCAGATGACTTTGAAATAGTCCGTAATTAGTGAGCCTGTAACTGAGAAAGTGCTGTCTGCGTTCGAGGGCTCTAGTTTGTCTGGGAGAAAAAAAAAAAAAAAAAGCCAAAAGAACCAGAGTTACATAAATAATGAAAGAGCTAAAAATGCCTTGGTTTTGTAATGTAGATGAAGGCAAGGTGTCATGACAGGAACACATTTACATATTAGAATTATTTAATTATTGTATCTTGTCCTCTAAAGAAACAAAATGATCATGAATATTCATGTCTTCAATTAAAATATTAATGGCAGACTGAGGCTTTGGTTTTTAGGTCTCCAAACACCCATAAACAGGTTTATTTAAATGTGATGGAGAGTGGAGGTCAAAAAGGAATTGTCTTTTTGTTTTCAGGCTACAGAGGGGCTGGGGTTCTCCTTGAAGACAGGAGGACAATATTTCCTCTGTTTGCTCTCTGCTAGTTTTGGAAGGTACCTTGTGGGTACACCTGCAGTGCCCCCACCTCTGCCTGCTGCTCCAACAGCATCCCGTAGCCTGGGCGAGGACCTGGGGAGATGGATTTACCCCTAAGCCACCATCAGACACATCCCAGTGATGTTTTGTCTGCATTTTTAGTCTGTAGGTGCAAGTTTACTGCCTCTGCCCATGATACCTCTGCAAGAAAACTCATCTCTTTTCTTGCAGCAGTGTGCCCAGCTGGCCAAGGAAGCCAACAGCGTCCTGGCTTGTGTTAGAAATAGTGTGACCAGCAGGGACAGGGAGGTGACAGTCCCCTGTGCTCGGCACTGGGGAGGCCACACCTGGAGGGTTGTGTCCAGGTTTGGGCACCTCAATCCCAGAGAGATCTGGAGGGGCTGGAGCGAGGGCAGAGGAGGGCAACGAGGCTGGGGAAGGGCTGGAGAATCAATGCTGTGAGGAGCCAGGGAAGGAGCTGGGAGTGTTGAGGGTGAGGAGGAGGAGGCTGAGGGGAGCCCTCATCCCTCTCTGCAGCTCCTGACAGGACATTGCAGAGAGGCTGGGGCTGGGCTCTGCTCCCAGGGGATCAGGGACAGGACAAGAGGGAACGGCTGGAAACTGCCCCAGGGGAGGGTCAGGCTGGGCAGGAGGAGAAAATGTTTCCCAGCAAGAGTGGTGCGAGAGTGGAAGAGGCTGCCCAGGGAGGGGGGAGTCCCCATCCCTGGGGGGGTTTCAGGGCCGTTGGGATGAGCTGTGGGGGATGTGGGGTAGGGGAGAACTTTGTAGAGTCGGGCTGAGGGTTGGCCTCGATGATCCCGAGGGGGTTTTCCAGCCTGAGTGATTCTGGGATTCTGTGTAGAGGGAAAACGGAGACATTTCTTTATGGATACAGTGGTTGGTGGTGTCTGCTCTGCCCAAGCTCTGCACGGCTGGAGTCAACTCCAGCTCCATGCCAGAGGTCACACCAGTGCCTCGACACTTCTGTGCCTGCACTAATAACCCTCTTCCTCCTGCAGTATCTGTAGAACCTCATCCATGTAGATATGCCCATAAAGGAATACGTTTCGGTTGAGTTGACGCCAACTTCTACAGTATCTTGCCTTCTATAAGGATTTCACTGCAGGCGGTGAGTGGAGACTACAGCGTTTTGTCTACATGACCCAGCTAGTGAGCAAATACTTGCCATTCTTGAGAGAGTTTTGATTTCTTGTAGTTTTCTGGCTTATGGTGTAGATCTGGATGGTGTGAAACGCTGTGATAGCAGAAGATTTTGTGCCTGAGAACATTTGGAATGTCTCCTCCGTTTTACTCATGGTTTATGCCAGGGAGAACCCTGGTTCATCTGTTGTGTTACCTCTTGGCCATGCCACTGCAGAAAAAGCCACGACTGCTTCAGCCACCCTGTGTCCCAGCCGTGCTGAAGACATCTGAAATGCTTGAGATGGTGGCCACTCCGGCTACCAACAGCGGGAGGAGTGTTTCGAGGGATGGGAAGCAGCTACTGCATACCTGTTTCACATCATCACCTCAATATTGCAGCTGTAAATAAGTGTCCAGTTGTCCCAGGTGTGAATAAAAAAAAAAAAAAAAAAAAAAAAAAAGGTAGCAGATGGATGAGTTGTCTCTGCCAAGGATATGAGGAACACTGTCCTAAATGGTTGCTCTGAAAGGCTTTTGAAGGATTCAGGAGAGCATTTGATTTGCTAAGCAAACTGTTGGGGAGATTTTGAAGAGTGATAAAAAACAGAGGAAAGATGCCATAAAGAGACAGCGAGAAAAACATTGAGATAGGTTGAACTATTTCCATGTCGAGGCATTTTGCAGGTTTCCGTGGTGAGATTCAGCCCTTTTTTTTGCTTGCAAAGAGTTAAATGCAATTCTTGACAGCTAAAGCATGAATGCTGCATAGACATTCTTGCATTTGTTTTGAACTTTAAAAAAACATCAGTCTGATTAGTTGGAGCAGATTTTCCCTGAGGGAAGACTATAGAGTGTAATTTCATTACAAAATATAGCGCTCGGAGATGAACTGGAGTTGGAATTTTATTTTTTTTTTTTTCCCCCCTAAGGGATTTGACATTTCTGTTTCTTGACATTTCTCTCATTGTTCGACTAGCTTCTTTGTGCTGCTTTTTTTTCCCCTCCCTTAGTGAAACTGTAGCTGTCTCCTTGAAGCTTGGAGTGTCTTTTCTTGTAGGTAAAACTGGTAATAGTTTTGAATTAGTTCAACAAGCAGATGGTTGGAAAAGGAGGCTACGCTATATTGTGTAAGTGTGTAGTACTGGGACATGTGATCTATTGCCAAAAAAAAGAAGAATGAAGCAATAGTCCCTTGAACATGAGTATGTTTAAAATTGCCATTAGGAAAGGATGTTACGTGGTAAAAAGAGATGTAAAAATAGTAACAGGTTACTCAGAGGTCTGCCTTAAGGTATGTTAAATGTGTCAAAAGTAGCACCAGAGACAATTTTCTTCCTGGAGCCCATTATTTTAAGAATAATGGATGTTTGCACGATGTTGTTCTGATTTCAGCTGCTTCTTTTCACTGTTCTTTTCTGCAAGTCTTTGCGTTAAATGGTAGCATAGCAAGCCAGCTCATCTAATGCGTTGGAAGGCTTTGTCATTTATTCGCAGGGGCAGAGTAGATATTTTTCCACCTTCATCTGCGATGATCCCATGAAAGGGATGTCATGTTGCGTTCTGGTAATGGGGAACAGTCTTCTGGCAGAGTTTACAGCATTACAGCTATTCAGAGCTTTCTGCCAGCACAGCGATGTCGGTTAGGGATGTTAGGGAGTCTTATCCTCTTCAACCAAAGTCCCCGCTGTAATCACAGCTCTAGAGGAAAAGCTCTAGTTTTAATCACTTAGTGCATGGCTTGTTTACAGAGTGTAGCTTTACTTTAATGGTAAAAAGCTATTCTGCATTGCAGAGGTCATCACCTGAGACCAGGTGTTTCCATCTTTATTTTGATTCCTCCTAGTATTTCCTCTGGTTAAGTATGAAGGAATATATATTTTTTTTAATTATTTTTTTTCTTAAAGTATGTTGGGGAAGAATCTTTGCTCCAGAATCTGGCTGGTGGCGAGAGGCCTAAATCCTTTGATTTTTCACTGCTCTGAAAAAAAAAGCCTGGAAAACTGATTCAGTCATCAGCCCCCCAAACAAAAAAATCCTATTATTAAGGGTAAAAATAACAAAAAACAAAAACATTTTGTGCATGCTCTTATTGCTTTAATTCATATCTGATTTTACAGGTTGAAGCATGGTCATCGTGATTGACAGGCACATGCTTGTTGGGCTCCTCTGCTTGTTGATGGCTGCTGGGGTGCAGCATACGCTGGGACTCGGTGCCTGCCCGCTGCTCCATGCCAGCCAGTAACTTAGAATAGATTCACATAAGGGTTTGGGATGGAAGGGACCTTCAAGACAATCTAGTCCGCTCCCCCTGCCCCGGGCAGGGCCACCTTCCACCAGCCCAGGTTTCCCAAAGCCCCGTTCAACCTGGCCTTGAACCCTTCCAGGGAGGGGGCAGCCACAGCTTCTCTGGGAAACTGTGCCAGGGCCTCACCCCCCTCACAGGGAACAATTTCTGTCTTAGATCTCATCTAATTCAGTTTAAAACCATTCCCCCTCATCCTATCCTTACACCCCCTGATGACAAGTGTCCCCCCCACCCTTTCCTGCAGCCCCTTTCAGCCCTGGGGGGCCACTCTAAGGTCTCCCCGGAGCCTTCTCTTCTCCAGCTGAACCCCCCAACTCTCCCAGCCTGTCCTCACAGGGGGGGCTCCAGCCCCCCCAGCATCTCCGTTGCCTCCTCTGGCCCCGCTGGAGCAGGTCCGTGTCCTTCTGCTGTTGGTGCCCCAGAGCTGGACCCAGCCCTGCAGGGGGGTCTCCCAGAGTGGAGCAGAGGGGGAGAATCCCCCCCTGGCCCTGTGCCCACCCTGCTCTGGGTGCAGCCCAGCACACATTGCTGGCTCATGTTCAGGTTTCCATCCACCAACCCCCCCCAGTCCTTCTCCTGGGGGCTGCTCTCCATCCCCTCCTCGCCCAGCCTGGGTTTGTGCTGGGGATTGCCCCGACCCATGGGCAGGACCTTGCCCTTGGCCTTGTTGAACTCCCTGAGGTTTGCATGTCCCCCCTTTCCAGCCTGTCCAGGTCCCTCTGGGTGGCACAGGGACCCCCCTTTCTTCTTTCTCAAAGCCCTACAACACACCACCTTGCCCTGGAGTACGATAGAGATCTCAAAATTCGGTGGGAGGTGGGAAACCTTTCAGATCTGCAGCTTCTCCTGTGTTGTGGGACCTTTTGTATTAGTGAGTGTCGCTCCGAAGAACACAACCCTTCTCCTGTGTTACAGTTTGGCTGCTTTCCTCAGTTGTCAGCAGCCCTCGGAGGGGAGGGATGGAGGGAGGGAAGTGCTCTCTGAATACTCCCTCCATCAGATAAGGCTGCTTCTGCTTCTGCTTTTTCTTGATGAACAGTAGTTTTCAAAGTAAGTTTTGTGGCTGTTTGAAGCTGAAAGGTTAGGACCACAGCAGAGGGGGACCTCTGAACTCAGCACTCCTTTCAGATGCAGAATGGCTTACATCTATTTTTAAAGAGAGAATGATGGATTTGCAGACTGCAGTTATAGGTGGTACAACACAGCTCGGAGATACCGTCGTCCAGACTTTTCAGTGTTACTGCAAGAAGAAGCTTCCACGCTCAGGGAATGTACTCCGAGGCATGGGAACAATTTTGGTTTGTGACTGTTCCTCTGCCACCTTTTGAAATAAGTGCTTGATGCCAAGTTCAACTTTTGCCTTTACAGTTTGTAGTTGTTCTGTACTAGTGTTTCCACTTCTTGAGGTTGAACAAAGGAGCACATATTTCTTTTAATTGTGAAATGATAATAGAAGATATTCCAAGATGTAAGACTACCAAGCTAGATAGTTATTGTTTTCCGCTGATTCAGCAGGCTCTATCAACAGAAATCAATATTTTTTTCTGATTAAGCTGAAACATTCAAATCTTGGCTTCTTCAGCCTGTGACTGTTGAATGCTTTTACGTAAAATTTAAAATGATAAAATGGTTAGTACTTGATTAGGTTTTTTTTTCAACATGTTCCTTTTGAGCTGTTGTTATCCTTCATGCCTGCACTGCAGTAGCAATGAGTAAAAAGAAAAAATAAAGACTTTAATAATTATTTCTGTAAAACAGAGCTCGTAGGAGTTCTTTGTCATTGCTTAGGAGAAATCTTGAGTTTCCTGTCTATAGAAATGTACAGAAACATATATGGAAAGCACTGGTCATTCTTCTTTCTAGAGTTTGTTATATTAGATACAGCGTGATTCTGACATATTGGCTCCTATGAAATTGTATTTTATTAAAGTCACCAGGTTATTCTTGTGCTAGCAATGGCTTTGATTAAGCACTGTATTAGGGTCATATCCTAGAATAACAGCATTTCTGAATCCCTGGCTGCATTTGAAAGAATTGTGATTAAAGTTCTGGCTGTTTTCCTGCAATTGCTAATGTCTGCTGAGGGTTGAGTTACCCTCCTTTTTATTGGCGCTGGAGTTCTGTTAGAGCCCCATGTGATTTCGTGCCAATATCGGTGACAGTCTCCGGGGTGGGGGGAAGCAGTTTTGCATTAAAATGCAAGAAGTAAAAGCTGTAGCAATATTAACACAGGGGTCTAGAATTTCCAGCGCGACTTAATAGCCACGGTGTTGGTTGTTTTCTAAAGTCTAATTCATCTTTGATTGAATTTTGGGCAAAACAAAGCAAGGAGGATAAGGAGGTGGGAAAACCCATCTAAAAGAGATTATGGATGAACAGGTTGAAAAATGCTGCCTGACAGGTCATACTCTGAGCAATCTGATAATTTCTGCTGGCGCAGGGGGGTGGTTTTGTGCATTTTGTGCACTGGCATGGACAATCCATCTCGGTTCCCGTGGGGAAAACGCATTATTGGTAGGGATCATTCTACATATTGCTGGAAAATGAATTAATTCACACGAGTGTATGCACAGATGAGGAGTAAGGACGTGTTTTTGTTGTTATAAATTTATAGAGGCATCACAGTGTTGAATAACCAAGTAGGATTTATTTTGCCTTGTTTTACATGCCAGGCTTGTAACATTTTCAAGACTTGTCAAAAGATTGGCATATTGATCTTCATTAGAACCGATGCATTCATTAATAAGTGGAAAACAAGTCTCTGACAGCTTTCTTGGACAGCGTGATGGCTGCTGTAGCCCCAGCTGCGTACAGTTTGTGAATCCTCTTGTTCCCTTCCTGTGTGCTCATGTTAAAAAATTAAGTATTTCAATAGATATATACTTCTCCTAGAAGACCGTACAACATTTTACACTGTTTATTTCATTATTTCTCATACCAGGCCCTTAAGAGGGGTTCTAGCAAATCTACCCCTTCTCCAAAGCGGATGAGTGGAAATACAGCCTTGCCCAACCTTATGCCACAAGCCTACAGCCTCACCGGCTGCATCTTGCTGTAACTACCAATCCCTTTGTCTAAAATGGTCGTGAACTTTTAAGTATTAAAAACCAAGATGAAATGTGGGAAGTTTTGAACAGTTTATAAGAGTTACAGCACAATAAATGACGGTGTGTCAGTAAATATCTTTGGCTTATTTCACTTCCTCTGTTTGCTCACTTTTTTTTTTTTTCTTCTGACATTAAAACTAAATAGAAGACACATCAGGAATATAAAAAAATTCAGGTAGGAACCATTTGCCACTACTAGAGATAAGATAAAGCAAGCTTGGAGAAGAAAATAGTTGAAAAGTGAATGCAGTGTGTAAGTAATCACAGTTCATTAGCTCTAGCGTGTTTTCCGGCTTTGGATAAGGATTTACGCTGCAGCCATGCTTTGGAAGAGCTTACATCTGTACACTGTAGTTTTAGGGAAGCCAACAAAATAGTAAATATGCGAGCTGACAAATACATTAATCAAAGTGCCTGCTGCTGAGTCGCGTGGCCTGGGGCGGGGGGGGAGAGGAGAAAGAAAAGTATGCATTTTAAACAATTTCTGTAGCTGAAAGGAGACTTTACATATGTGGCTGACACACTGATCAAATGATAAAGTAGAGTCAAATTGAACCTCAACCTTTTGTGCAGCCTGTGAAAGTGAAGGCACGCTGCAGTTTTTCAAGGCAGATGGAGTGTGAGCAACTAATAAATCAGGTTTTGAAACATTAAAGAGCAACTTATTTAAATGCATATGGTGTTGGATCTCAGACAAGACAGTATAGGAGAGCGTAAAAGGATTGGGCATGGGAACATCAGCAGAACAATATGTCTGTGCACCAGCTATGTGACTGCATCCAAATCAGCTGCTTTACTGAAGACCTGCTGTGTAGTAAACGAAGGGTAACAACGGTTGGTCAGAAGCAACCAGGAGAAGCTGTTTCGGGCAGAAATCTCAGGCAGTGAATGGTGGTGCAGTCAGTTTGGTAGGTTGGAGCCATGTTCTGTGTTAAATGGGAAGCTGAAGTGTAAACATGACTTCAAGAACAGTGAATAAAAAACTTTGTTCCTTTTTGTCTGCAGCATTTCTCACAACAGCATTTCTCACAATAGCTTCACCGGGGGAAGGTTGGAGTCACAATTTCAATTCACCTTCTGGGAAACTGAAACACAGAAACCTGATCAAGGTCAGAGAGGCTGTATTAGACCCATGACTTCAATCCAGATCTGCAGTTGAGCACTAGTAAAAACTTTTATATGAAGTCTGGGTTGCATAAATCTGCATCAGCTGCCTGTTGGTTCCTGGAGTGATTTGTACCATTCGATAGCAATGTGTGTTCCCGTGGCAGGGAGCTCTGGACCTGTGCAGAGCGAAAGGCCAGCCTGCTGTCGTCATGGTGAGCAGGACTCGTGCTTGTGCTCCCTTTGAGCAGAGAGGCAATTTGTGGCAGTATTACCTCTCCTGCTTTTGGAAATGATTTTTCCTTCGGCGTGATTTGAAGCTGAACGTGCGCTCTACAAACTTGAACGTTAACAGCAGCTCTCTTCCCTTCTTTCCCAGTTTTACACCTGCAAGGCATTTGTGATGGTCCAGCCATCAGACTTGACTTGACCCCAGCTGGGATTTTACATCGTTGTGGTGACTGATGTGGTCTCAACCTCACAGCAAAAAGGCTTGGTGCAGAGCTTGGAAGCTCTGGACTCCTGTGTCTGTACTAGTCCCCTGGCACAACAGCCCCATTGCTCCATGACGCAAACAGAGAACCAGCGAGGAGCCCTGCTTGAATTTCTGCACAACATTTGTTCTTCCAGTGAAAGGTTTTAGTTTTGGTTTTGGGGTTTTTTTTTTAGGTTGGAAAGCTGCTCTGCAACCCATGTTAGGGAGCATCACCCCAAATGCTGCTTCTGGGAGAATTGCTGAGAGTTTTTTCATTTAAGGAAATATTACAGAAATGAAATGTGATGTACTTCATAACCTTAAAGGTCATCTTCATTGTTTGGTTTTTTTTTTCCTCACTTCACATCTTTTTTATCTTAATTCCCACCCCACATCTCTGTCAAAGAAGAAAAATATTTACAAAGTAACTGAACAGATCAAAGTATATAGTCCATGTGGATTTAGGGTGTACCGGTACCTGGCTATGGCAGCGTTGGTGTCTCCTGTGAAGATTTTAGTGCCAGTGACAAGTGATGGACAGACTGGAAGCTGGGAACAGTCTACTGCCCTTTGAGACAGTTAATCATCTCAGAGCTCCCTCCCACTGCGGAGCCCTGGCCCAAGGACTGACAGGCAGCATTTTACAAATAGTTAGCCACCTAATTCCCATTGATTTTTGGGTCTCTTGTAGTGTCAGTGTCATCATCTCTGCTGATTTGGGTAGAAGGTAGGGTGCCTGTGTGGTTTTTAAACATCAGTCCCTTACTTCTGATGGTCTGGTCTATAAATTCACAGTTGCCATGATTTAAAAAAGAGCTTGTGATTAAGAGAAGCAAACAAGAAATGCAATCTTTCCTCTGTCAGAAACCTTTGCTAAATTGCTTCTCCCCTTCAGCAAGGAAGTAATCAAGTATTGGCCAGGGCTTATTCTTGTCTGTCTTGATAACACATGGAGTTTCTTTTGTTCGGTGGGTCTCACCCCTCTCCCTCCCGTTGTCTCTGAGGAGGAGCCCCAGGTGTGGTGTCAGCGGGCAGGTGGGTCACTGCCAGAACCAGCAGCCGTGTAGTGCGCTCTGCTGCAGTTTGTGAGTGAAGAGGACAGAGGGAACATCTTTGCTACATAGGAGTAGACAGAATAGTCCGCCAAAAAGAATTGACTAGATGCCACTAGAAGAGGAGATGTCTCCATTGTCTGGTCTGCAGAATCCTGAAGTGGTTCTTTCTAGAAGATTTTTGTATAATTCACTTATTTATAAGCTTTTGCTTTACTGTATTACTTGGAGTGCTGAGTTTCAGTTCCGGTTGCATTGGCAGACCCCTAACAGCTCCCGTGTATGGTTTGTAGGAGTCCACCAAGAAAGGAAGTGAACATGGCTCAGAAACAGAAAATTATTAACCCAGAGTTGACCTACACCAGCGGGAAAGTGCAGTGTTTCAAGGCTGTCTGCCAAACAGTATTCTTAATAAAAGTGTAAGTCTTCAAAACCAGTGTTTGTTCAAAAGGAAGGATCTGTGGATTTGGAAGTTTAGTGGTTATTTTCTGTGAAGCTGGCTTGCACACACAGGCTGGTTGGAACATGGGGCTGGACACATCTGGGGTTTCTGTTATATTTGTTCACTTGGATAAACCTGCTCAGCTTCAAGGAAGACCTACCTCGGTTCTGCCGCAGTGCTCATAGTGCTGCCTGTCCAAGGTCAAGGTGCCTGAAGTGCTCACAGAAGCTACTTTTAGGTTCAGGATACTGGATTAATTTGGGGGGGACAGGTGATGGGAGCGGATATTCCCGAGCAGAGGACATGTCTGCTGGGGAGCGGCTGGGGGAACTGGGGGGGTTCAGTCTGGAGAAGAGGAGGCTGAGGGGAGACCTCCTGGCCCTCGGCAACTCCCTGCCAGGAGGGGGCAGAGAGGGGGGATGAGTCTCTGGAGCCAAGGAGCCAGCGCCAGGCCCCGAGGGAATGGCCTCAAGCTGCCCAGGGCAGGGTCAGGCTGGCTCTGAGGAAGGATTTCTGTGCAGAAGGGGCTGTTGGGCGTTGGAATGGGCTGCCCAGGGCAGGGGGGAGTCCCCGGGATCCCTGGAGGGGTTGAAGAGTCGGGCTGAGCCAGCGCTGAGGGATCTGGGGGAGTTGGGAACGGTCAGGGGGAGGGTCATGGTGGGGCTGGAGGAGCTGCAAGGGCTTTTCCAACCCAGATGGTTCTGGGATTCCCTGTGTGCTTTGTTCCCTACTAGAGACCGGTCTGGAGAGTGGACCAGATCCTTTTCCATCCCTTCCCTCTTCCCTTCTGAGATCAGGGGAGCCAAAGGCTGAGCCCTTACCTTAAGCATTCACCGCACCATGTGGGCTCTACTAAAGCGGGTGTCTTAGAGCAGTTTGAAAAATGGCCTGAATGCAGTTGATGATTCAAGGCATGTAAAAGAATTTTAGAGAAGATCAATTGTGTTTGTTTTCTTGTAAAAATAGCTTAAATGTCCATGCCAATACATTGAACCACTGCTGCGAATTAGACAGTAAAGACAGGACTTGATGCTTGTGTTGTGTGTGTGTGGCTTTAAGGGGATGTAGCTGTAAGACAATAGAGTCCTAATGTAGAGAAATATGAAAAAGCAGGAGAATTCCATTATAAAACTCCATAGTTATTGTTCTGTAATAGCACAGATCAATCACTTTTTTGTATTGAGTTGTTTTATAATAACCTGCTTTTCTCTCTTTGGGCAGCTCTTGCTTTCTTCCCTTTCACACTAAATGAAAATCTGTATTTCCATACCTTGAAGATGGTGTGCAGGTAATAACTATGTTGTTGATCTCCACATAATCAAGAACTTTTGGGAAGGGACTGTAACATCTAAACTGGTTCCTTTTCTCCTGTAAGTTTGCTCTGATGCTCAGAGTAGAGGAGGTGGCATTGATTTGCAAGCTGTGTTGATTGCTTGATTGTTGTGTCTTCAAAGCTTATTTCTTTATTCTTTTTATGGTTGCATAGATTAACGTGAAGTGGCTCACTAGGAAGGACGCTTTGATCACAAAGAGGTGCCAAAGAATTGTGCACTACTTGCGTGGAACCTGTTTAGCTGAAAAGTTTGCAGTCATGGAGAGATTAGTGAAGTTGTCCTGTACTAACACAGGGGATAGGAGGGGAAGAGAGCGAAGAGGGGAGGTTTGCCTGTGGTACTCATAGTTTTCAGGTGCTTGCTGGTTCTGTTGTGACCACATTAATGTTTCTTGGATGTTTTGAAAAGGGGTTTACTTATTAGCCAGATATCTTTGCGTCTGAAAAGTTTTTTGTCTAGTAGGTGTCATGGTTCAACCTGAGATGACAAATAAACCCCACGCAGCCACTCACTGCCTGGTGAGATGGGAGGAAGAATCAGAAGGGTAAAGTGAGAAAACTCATTGAGATAAAGAGAGTTTAATTGGTAAAACAAAAGCCACGCACACAAGCAAAGCAAACCAAGGGATTCATTCCCCACTTCCCATGGGCAGGCGGGCGCTCAGCCAGCTCCAGGACATCAGGGCTCCAACACACGTAACAGGCACTTGGGCAGGCAAACACCATCACTCTGAACGTCCCTCCCTTCCTTCTTCCTCCCCCAGCTCTACAGGCTGAGCATGACGCCGTACGGGCTGGGACATCCCTTGGGTCAGTTGGGGTCAGCTGTCCGGGCTGTGTCCCCTCCCTGCTCCTTGTGCCCCCCCAGCCACTCGCTGGTGGGGTGGGGTGAGGAGCAGAAAAGGCCTTGGCTCTGTGTGAGAGCTGCTCAGGGACAACTAGAACATCCCTGAATGATCAACACTGTTTCCAGGACAAATCCAAAACATGGCCCCACCCTAGCCACCACAAAGAAAATCAACTCCATCCCAGCCAAAACCAGAAGAGTAGGATTTAAAGTGTATTGGGACTGAAGATGCACAAACCCAGGCTGGGTGAGGAGTGGATGGAGAGCAGCCCCCAGGAGATGGACTTGGGGGGGTTGGTGGATGGAAAACTGCCTGTGAGCCAGCAATGTGTGCTGGCAGCCCAGAGAGGCCCCGTGTGCTGGGCTGCACCCAGAGCAGGGTGGGCACAGGGCCAGGGGGGGATTCTCCCCCTCTGCTCCGCTCTGGGAGACCCCCCTGCAGGGCTGGGTCCAGCTCTGGGGCACCAACAGCAGAAGGACACGGACCTGCTCCAGCGGGGCCAGAGGAGCCACGGAGATGCTGGGGGGGCTGGAGCTTTCTGTGAGGACAGGCTGGGAGAGTTGGGAGGTTCAGCTGAAGAGAAGGCTCCGGGGAGACCTTAGAGCGGCCCCCCAGGGCTGAAAGGGGCTGCAGGAACGGGGGGAGGGACTCGTCATCAGGGGGTGTAAGGATAGGATGAGGGGGAACGGGTTTAAACGGACAGAGGGGAGATTTAGATGAGATCTGAGGGAGAAATTGTTCCCTGTGAGGGGGGTGAGGCCCTGGCACAGGCTGCCCAGAGAAGCTGTGGCTGCCCCCTCCCTGGCAGGGTTCAAGGCCAGGTTGGACGGGGCTTTGGGCAGCCTGGGCTGGGGAAAGGTGGCCCTGCCCGGGGCAGGGGGGTTTAAGGTCCCTTTCAACCCAAACCATCCTGTGATTCTATGATAAAAAACATTCAGATAGATACAACTCTGAAAGAATTAGGTAATGTGTTATGGTGCTCTGAAGTGACAGTTGTAAGAAATCTTCCCTTTTAAAAGTACTCTTACTAGAGATAGAGTTTTCCTTACACTGTTTAAAAAAAAAAAAAAAAATTACTATGATTTTAAAAGGTGCAAGGAGTTTCTTATAACATGCTGAGCTACCTCTTCTCTAATGTCTTCATGTCCTTCAAGGAACAGATCAAGAGAGGGAGTGGTGTGTGATTTTCTTCAAATATGATGTTGAGGAGTAAAAACTTTAATACAAATCTCGGACCTTTCTGGAGAAAATTGTTTCAATTTAAAAAAGCCCAACAAAACAAAACCAAAAACCCTAGGAAAAGGAAATATGAAGACCATTATTGTCTCTTTTTTTGTGTGTGTGTGGGTTTTTTTGTGTGGTTTTTGTTTGGTGGTTGGTTTGGGGTTTTTTAATTTGGTGATAGAGATATCTTGATATATGAGGAAATCGCAGGGTAAGTCTCACTATGATCATTTTTTACAAATTAGGATCAAGCTTTTTCTGTAGATATTGCAGTCCCTGCTTATAGAAGTAACCAGAATTTCATTCATTGCACAATTACCCATCAGGAAACTCCTTGAAGTGTGTTCCAAGGTTTTGTCTTTAAATGAGGATCTGTGATTTGTGTGATGGGGTGTATCTAACTTCAGGTTTGCCTTCAGTATTGTTTCAGTACACAAAATAGGTATAGGCATACCAATAAGTTGTTTAATTAATACGCAGAGCTTTCCGAGAATTCTGAAAAATGTGAATATTTCACATTTCTATCGCGTGTTTCAGTATGTTTTCCTCATGATGTAAATAAAGTCCAGATATACCTCAAATTGTGGTGCCAGCTCTGAGCTCCGGTTACTTCCTAGCAGAAGAAACTCCCGTTTTTCTGGGGAGATCACTTCTGGGACAAGAAATCATGTCATCGTTCTTCTGAGAGCTGCTCTCTATGGAGATAACAGGATGTTAGCATCAAACCCAGAATATCCATGATGAATACTTCAGTTTTTAAAATACTGAGCAGAATGGAAAAGTTGAAGCAGTCTTAATGTTTGTTCAGACTTTTAAACACATGCAGAGATTCGAGCTTTCTTGGTAATCTAATGCCTTTTCATATTGAAGCATGACATTTTAGGCTCCATTTCAGAAACATTCAGCTGCGTTACTAATGGACCTGTCTCTGACTCCCACTTGCAGCAGTATTCAGGTGGGCACACTTCATTGCCAGCACAGCATGAGGATATCATTAACTGTTTGACAAATTTCACTTCACCTCAAAGTTTTTCTTCTTTTTCTTTGTTGGTCTCATAATTTATTACTAGAGAGATTAAATCATCAAGCTGGTGCTCTTAAGAAAGAATTACTTCAACAATAGTACTTTCACAGAATCCCAGAGTCATTCAGGCTGGAAAAGCCCCTCGGGATCATCGAGTCCAACCCTCAGCCCGACTCTACAAAGTTCTCCCCTACCCCACATCCCCCACAGCTCATCCCAACGGCCCTGAACCCCCCCAGGGATGGGGACTCCCCCCTCCCTGGGCAGCCTGTTCCACTCTCGCACCACTCTTGCTGGGAAACATTTTCTCCTCCTGCCCAGCCTGACCCTCCCCTGGGGCAGTTTCCAGCCGTTCCCTCTTGTCCTGTCCCTGATCCCCTGGGAGCAGAGCCCAGCCCCAGCCTCTCTGCAATGTCCTGTCAGGAGCTGCAGAGAGGGATGAGGGCTCCCCTCAGCCTCCTCCTCCTCACCCTGAACACTCCCAGCTCCTTCCCTGGCTCCTCACAGGATTGATTCTCCAGCCCTTCCCCAGCCTCGTTGCCCTCCTCTGCCCTCGCTCCAGCCCCTCCAGATCTCTCTGGGATTGAGGTGCCCAAACCTGGACACAACCCTCCAGGTGTGGCCTCACCAGTGCCGAGCACAGGGGACTGTCACCTCCCTGCTCCTGCTGGTCACGCTATTTCTCACACAAGCCAGGACGCCGTTGGCTTTCTTGGCCACCCTTTTCGGTTGCCTGTGAAAATTAATGTTATTTTCCTAGTGCCTATGAAATGTGGATATTACGGTTTCTTGCCTTACACTAAAAAAACCCCAACCCCCCAAAAACCCCAAACTCTGCAACCTAAGTGAAGGATTTCTGTAGTGTGGCATTGCTGAAGCAATGGTGTGTACTCGGTCCAGATGGTTATTGGAATGCTGTGTACAACCTGATGTTGTACGGGGGTGAGCATGGATGGTTAGTCCCGTAGTAAGTGCTTACCGTGAGCTGTCATGGCAATAAACTTGAGCACTTACATAGAGTTGAAACTCTTCAGTGCTCACTCGGAATTAGGTTTTACAGCTCTTTTTTTCCTAATGAGGCAGATAGTTTTCTTCTCGCGGAGTCTGCTCGTCCGGGACACCCAGCCGTAGAGTGTTTGCGTGCTTTGTTGTTGGAGAGACAATGCAAACTGCCTCTCTGATAATCATTTTGGTAAGGAGTAAAAAACAACAAACCACCGGGCATTTTGTCCGCTCTTCCTTCACCTGCTACCTGCTTTCTGTGGGTCTGCCTGGTGTTGATTTCTTTGGATGCCTGATCGTTCACCTCCCTGCAAGAGATGCTCTTGGGAGGAGTCAATCAGAACGAGGTGTATTTTTATGTAGATACATGTAGGTTTAAGAATAGTGGATTTTTGTGGAGATGCCTGTTGGCTCTCCAGCACAGAGTGTTTCCTGGAGTGGAGGTATCATGTTGGCTGATCTATGTAGATGCCCATTTCAGACCTTGATGTCATCAGGGGGAATTTCCACCGGAGATTTGCACTCAGATATACAGGCAAAGGCATCATAAGTTTTCCCTTGCTTCCATTTGGGCTTCTTCCACATATAACAAAACTTTGGTGTTGGAAATGGTGGTAAATGGCAGGATCTGTATGTGCTGGGGCTGTACAGGACCGGAGCTGTGCTGATGTCTGGCTGTGGCAACGTGATTCTGGGTCCGTCAAGGTACGGTGGCGGGTCAGGGGAGGTGACGGTAAGAGGTGCAGCGCAGGCTGCCGGCATTAGCAAGTTGTTGGTATGTACAAGGCATCGTCAGGAACAAGATTTACATCTCAGTGTATTTCTCAAGGTAAAATATTTAAATACAAACAAAATTACTTTTCCCCGTAGCTTACACCTACATGCAGAGCATTCGTTATTATTAATTGAAAGCTAAGAGGGGAGAAGATGTAAAAGCTTATTTTTCTCTTGGTGCCAGTGTTCTGTTTTTCTCAAATCTCGCATAATATGGCCAAGCAGATAAGACAGATTGTTTTATTCCTTGCTATGGAGTTCATCCCAGTCAATAATATTGATTAGTGCAGGGTGACTTGTTGTAACAAGAATAACACTCCTTTCTTAATTTGAGTCTGTATTTCCTAGTTCATGCCTCAGTAGTTCATGCTTGGATGAATTCTTCAATAAGTCAGTTACGATACAGACCCCACTGGAAATTACAGGGTCTGACATTAATAGGGGAAATGAATAATTTTCTTTTCCTAGAAGTTGTGCCTCTTTTTTGCACGATTAAACTGTCACATTGTGCAAGTTAACTTTTTAAAAGGCAAAATGAAATCCGTGCACTTTTTTTTTTTTTTTTAATTTTTTTTTTAAGAGCTACTTCTTTCTAATTACAACCAGTAAAGCTTTATGAACTCTGTTCTCAGCTGCTTTTTCGCACTTCCTGAGGCCTTCTGTTAGTGTAGGATTTATCGCGAAGCTTCGAGTCCTAATGGGGCATTGGGGGAGCTGAGTCAGCTTATGGAAATAATGCGACTGCTGATATCCAGAGGATGTACGTGTGGATTTCCCGCTCCACAGGGAATTTAACATTGTCCTTTTTTTTCTGGGGCACCGAAACAGCATCTTTGAATCTATACCAGTGCTGTGAATTTTTGTACAAAACGCTTCAGACCTGGAAGGACCATTTAGGGTGTGGAAGGTCTGGCACCGGTGACCTGCTGGGTCCTTGGACGTTGCTGTGAGGTTAACAGGAAGGTCAATTAAATCAAGTCATCGAAGAGCTTTTATTTTGTTTTTGTAGATTGGCTGGAGGTAATGGCCTAAAGCATAGAAACTTCACTTTGAAAAGAAGATTGGAGTCACTTACTCATCAGTTGCGTTCTTCCTCGTACTTTCCAATTTGGAGACATTCTTCTTCTCGTTCTGAGGCAGACAGATGTCAGGGTCAAAAAATTCAATAATCTGCTGGTGGTGTTTTGATTTCAAGTACTTTGTCATTTTCCTGCCTATAAAGCTATCACAATAATGTGATTAGGTTCTGTATTTATTATTATTCAATCATTAAGGAGCGTTCACATCCAAAATTAAAAGAACTTGATAATATTTGGGATACACAGACTTTGCCTAAGTTTGTATTTTGGGTTATTTAAGGTTCTTAGCCAAAAAACTTACTTGATTAGAGTTACTTGTCAGATGATACCAGCAAGATGATGGTCTGTGCTTTGTGACAAGGGAGCGTCACCAAAATACAAGGGATTATGTTCAGAATTGCTGCTGATTTCAGAATGAGATGATGTTGTCATTTGCTTACGTGTGGGGCATCTGTCTTGTTCTCCAAAAAACGTTCTCTTCTGGAAGGGTAACAAGTGGGCTTTGTTGCTATCGGGAAACACAAGGGTTCCAGGAAACTTGAGATTTGCCCTGCTCCATTTTTTCTCTCTCTCTATCCTAATTTAAAGTGTTTTAGTGTCAGGAGTTACCTGTGGAAGCGACTTTGGTTTGAATGTAATGACACACAGGTGGGTGTTTTCATGCCACTTGAAAGTCCTGCAGTCTGGGCCTGAAGTGTATAAATAACGCTCTCTGGGCTTGTTTTACTACCAAGGAACGTGCCAAACTCAGCAAGTTTATTTTTCCCATAGCTGAGAGCCTGTTTGTACACAACTGGAACTGTAACGCAAATGGGACTTCTGCCAGGGAATTACAGCACTTGGTGTAGGACATGGACTCCTGAGAGACCCTGTAAACGTAATAAATAAGTTAACGTGTCATGTCACAATCAAAACCAAGCTGCCTTCCAAGGGATTGAGTGGTGGCATCATCACTCGGAGGTGCAGGAGTCTTCCATGCGGCAATGTGGAAGCGGGAAAATTCAGTGAAATGCTCCTGTTAAAACCCTCTCCAAGCACTGTGTGCTTGAAAAATACATCTTAGCCACATCGACAAGGCTTTGGGTGTTTATTACACAAGATGAAGGCCTTTGTGCTTTTCAGAAAGGATGATTTCAGTTTGTGCTCAAGTGTTGTGTGTTCAGTTTTGGGCCATTCCAATAGTTGCTAAAGTCACTGAAACTTGAGGCTGGAGGTCCCCATCTGTCAGTGGGGTGACACTTGAAGAGTCATGAGGCTCAAGTCTCTTAGTGGTATCTGGGCATCTCTCCTCTGTGTGATGGGTGTCGTGTTAACACCTCCAGTCCAGGACGTTGGACTTCAGCCCAACTGATAAATTCACCTGATGGGGCCTGGAAACAATTCAGCAGTTGTAACTGGGTCCTGTGCTGTAGGGCACCTGCATTTACCAGTCTTTCTGCAATACTGTCGCTAACTATGGAAAGAGGAGCCTAAAGCAGCGTCTAAATACTATCTGTGTTGTTCCTGTTGCATTAGGAGTACTTAGCCTACGCAGAGAGAGGATAGAAAGGGTGTATCATCACATTAATTACTAATCTTCCACCAGGAACGAAGCCTTTACAGACAGACCTAAATGTTTAATTATCACTTACTAGCTAAAAATCAAGCGATGTTCAGATCTGTTAGACAATGTGTTTCATGTTATTTTCCAGGAGGACCAGATGATAACTTAATTGAAGGTGGAGGATCCAAGTTTGTCTGCAAGCCGGGAGCCAGGAACATTACCATCATCTTTCATCCCCTCCTCAGGTAAGTAAGACTTTCTATATATTTCTACAGATGCAAAATAATTAGAAGAAATAGAATTAACCTTTCTTCATGGCTACGCTGCCACTTCTGAGATAGCATCCCACAGCATTTGGCTTGCTGTAAAGTTGTTGCTGTGCACACGTGTAAAAAGTAATCACTAGTTGAATTTGTTGCCAGTGCTCTTTAATCTTTTCCAAAACTAACTAGCACACCAAGTGGGTTTGCTTGCCTGGGTGACCCCGTTTCATTGAACAATGTAATTTATTATTGACCCAAGCTGGGAAAAGTTTAGTTGCAGCCTGTCACAAATTGTTTATCCCTGACCGTCTCTTATGCTTATTAAAAAGTCAGAAGGATGCTTTATGAACTGCAAGGTAAGTTCATTCTTTGATAAAACAAGTATGGTTTGTGGATTGCAAATAAAATGTCTGATCTAAAGTGCTGTGCCAGTTACTAAAATCTTCACAGCGCATCACGGACTGCTGGAACTTTAAAACAGAGCAAGTCTTTTAATAAGCCTTTTCTCACCAAGTCATTCACCTCTGATACTTTAATTTTGCTCTTTTTACTTTGTAATCTAACAGTTCGTCATCTTAGTTTTGCCAGAATTAAATACTGTTTTTCTCGGTTAACGTCAATCTTCCACCTCTGCTTTTTTTCCTTGCTGGGTTTCCCTTTATCGTCGGACATGTCCTTCCCCGTTCGGTGTTAGAACCTTTAGAGAGCGTTTCCCTCCTTGGCTCTGTTTGTATTACTCACTATCATGAAGCAACAGGGCATGTCTCTCAGATGCTAAAAGCAAGCAATAGTAAAACACTAATAAAAAGTAATTGGAGTCTGATCCCCTGTGGAAGGAATATCCTGAGTGACGTCTTGGTAGCTGAGAACTGCGCTCATTTGCGACTTAAAAATGCAAATGGAAAGTGTATGAATTCCTCTAAATTTAGATTTCTGATGTCATGACACTAGATATTGGGATAATCTTGAGAACAGCACCTGTTGTGAGGACATACTAAGATTTATTACAGTGATTAAGATCTTCCCTTGAAAAAGGGGTTGTGTGTACTCTTCATTTATTGCTAGATGTCCATAATGGAACGGATTTCATAAGCATATTTTGTTTCAACCTCTGTCTCTTTTAAACAAAAGAAATATGCTAAAAAAAAAATATTGCTGTGGCATGATTTATAGATTTCAGCCACTTTATTATGAGAAAAGAAGGACGATGGTCAAGATGCAGTCTGCTGTTCAAGGTATGACCACTATGGTACGGATGTCAATCTCTTAATCTTTAATGAATTTACAGGCTTCTTTCAAGCACAGGTGGTGATGCTCTTATTTTTATTGATGAGATACTTCACTCTGATGTAGAAACTGGTGAAAATACTTCTTTCTATCTGCCTTTCTGCTTAATTTTTCCCTCTTCTTTTGCCATCCGAGTCAAACACGAGTGCTCTGCTTTAAATAGCACTTCTCACAAACACTTCACTTTCATTACCAGCTTGCAAGATAGGCAGTAGAAATAATTTGCCTCATAAAAAATAATTGCATCAAGATTAAGGTATCTGCGTACAATATATTTTTCATGCCAACCATCTGCAACATCTTAACTCCCTTGCATTGAGTAGTTCATCAATAACTGTACGAAGAGAAGGAAAATATTCCGTGACCCAGCTTACCCTTTCCTCGCTGCAGAACGCGGTGAATTTGGGTGTAGGTGAAGACTGTAGAAACTATTTAAATGTGATTTTACCTACTTTAATGATGGACAGAGTAGATGCTTGAGTCCTTGCTGTCGTAAATTTAACCCATGATTTTCAGCCTCGGCGTGTGCGTGATGCATGGGGTATCTGGGATGACCATAGGACTGGATTTATTTTGCTGATAATAATCCCCTACAGGGAATTCTGTTCCTGATGGGAGCCAATAGCAATGACCTGTGCTACCAGTAAACTGACTTTACCCTTTGGCTCCTGTTAAAATTTGCTGTACGATGCTGTCTGTGGTTGTAAAATGCTGACTATGGTGGATTTGCTAAAACATTGACATTTGCAATAATTTTTAGCACATCTTATGTGTGCATTCCTCGTTGGTTAGATCTTTGTTGCCATTTTCTAGACATTATTCTATTAAGTCTCAAGCTCTCAAGAAGGTAATTGCTGCAAAGGTGTGAAGTTTTCACTTACTTTATTTTCCATTTGTTGTTGAGGTTCTTTATGGCCTGCCTCAATCATCTTTCATTGATGTCGCTTGTACAGACTTAAAACAAATTTGTTTTGAATTCAAAATGATCAATATTTTATTTAGAAGGTTTGGTTGGGGTTTTTTGTTGGGTTTTTTTGTATCAAGTTCACATAAATATGTTGACAGAGAAGTTTTAGCACTGTATGGGCTAGCTGATTTTATTAGAAAGCTGAGTGCTTCTAAAAGTATTAAGCTAACTGGATCACTGAGAAACCAGGCACTGGCATGATGATTTAAAGCCTGAGCATCGCATTAAATGATGGCTTTAAAATGTAATTCAGCACAGTAATGTTAGGTGGAGAGTTGTAACCACAGCATTCATATTCATCAGTCTGAATTCCTTTTTTTTTTTTTTTGTACTTCTGATATGAAAAGTGTCATTGTCTATCACATCAGAGAATTGCACAATCACAGCGTTAAGTTTTCTGGTTATAATGGCTTTTTTTTTTTTTTTTTTTTTTTTTTTTTTTAGCCTTTTTTTAGAGCCTTTTTTATTTACAAACTGAGGTTGAGCTTGGCTCCGGATCCTTTTGAAGAACATAGAGTCAGCAAGCTTTCAGGGGGCTGTAAGTTAACCCCCCTATGTCCAGTAACAAAAGCTTGTTTAGAGAAGCTCTGAACTTACAAAGGTGGAAAGCGTAAGGGCGAATACATATAAATGGTTTTCAAAGTCTTTCTTCCCTCAGATTCAGTCAGAGCAGCAAGCCAGGGCTGGGAAGTGAGATGTTATGTCATTTGGGATGTGGGTCCCTGATTTCCACTAGGACAATTGAGACGCACCAAGCCCCAGATTAATTACCAGGACTTAATGACACCACCGCACACGTAATAAACGAACGGTGAATTTTTGGAAGACAAGTGGGTATTCTAGCAGAGGTGATTCCTGGGAATAGATTTTACTAACTACATATGAAAACTAATTGCACTTACAAATTGAAGAGGAATACACATCTGATTTTCCTTAATTACATATTGCGGGAGGTGTCAAAGTATAAAAGTTACCAAAATAGTCCAGTTGCTTTCTTCATCCTTCAGTGCTAACCAGCATCTGCTTGGATCGTGAAAGCTCTGGTGTTACTGGTCTGTGGACTAACGTCTCCCGTTGGAGGAAGGGAACATGCGGGACCAATACTGAAGCCCTTACACTGTGGAATATTGAACAGCCTGAGTGATGTCTGTTGTAACATTTGTTTGGTGGGGATTTTTTTTTTTTTTTTTAATGTTTATTTGTTTCAGCTGGCATTTGAAAGGCACTTGGCTCTTCAGGGTAATAATCATTTTACATATGCTTTATAGAGTATGTTTATTACCAGACAATTGAAGAACAGATGTCTGCAGTCTTGAAGCTTCAGGGGGAGGGACAGGAGGGACTGGAGATGGAGGGGATGATGGTGTTTGGAATCATGAAAGCCCCGCTGATGCTCGCTCAGTTGAACGTTGTTTGGATATTGGGCAAGAAGGCCGCGGGGGCATCCATTTATTAATATCAGCCACACTTCATTAAGATCAAGGAGCAATTAAAAGGGTTGTAGGATGGAAGAGAATGTAAAATGTTCATTGATTTGGAAGAAGCAGTCGCTTTTTGAGCAAAATTGTGTCCTTGTGAAGAAGTGGACTGGAGAGGGTAAATGGACTGGGCACGCTCCACCTCCCTGTCGAATGGGCAGTGTCTGTCCGGGGGGGATCTTCCCTTTGCCAGGTGGGAAGGACTGCACCGTGCCACTAACCGCTGCCTCTGATTTCAAAGTCTGGAAAGTGAAAAACAAAGTGTTAATTTATTAAAGTACCAGAAAGAAGAAAAGAAAAAAAAAAAAAAAAAAAAGAAAGAAGGAAAGGCAAAATTACTGATTTGACTGTGCTGATGGTGTTTGAGATGTGAAGACTAAAGCGTAACGCTCAGGTGTGTGCGTGGTCCAAGGCACTGCAAAGTTGGCTTGTTCTTGGTATTTCAGATTGATCAGAGTAGGGGGAAGAGATCAGGTAGTAATTTGACATTTTAAATTAACAGTTAAATGATTATGCTCATTTATACTGGTCTCCGTCATTTAAAGCAGTAGCTTTTTACTTGATAACATTTTTGGAATTTCCTGTTTCTTCCAGTTATGTTAGTGCTAATAAAAGAGTGATTGCACTTTCAATAAATAAAATAAATGCTTTAGGGAATAATCAAGGAGGATAGTAATTTCCTTGTGCTGCCTATTGATACCAGCATGTTCCTCACCAAGTGGTAGCAATCAGCTCTGCTGAAGGTCACGTTTCAAACTCCACCAGTAACCTGTCCTTGGGGGAGGTACACAATGGACAGAATCTGTACATACACGTGGGTACGTACGTTTTAGCAGTGATGGTTTAGTTTTCCCTGCTTTGGGAATAATTCTGTTTAATTCAGGATATGTCAAGGTAAAAGGTACTGTATGTAGTATTTAAATCTTCTGTTTATTTGGAAAAATTGGGAAATTGGAAGGGGATGGCCAAGTTGTCATTGGTTCCTTTGGGGCATCTAAGTCCTTTGGTCATTGTGGGCATCGGCTGATGGTGCAGCTGAACAGTGTTCATAACCCCTAACTGTGACTGAGACTAAACTGTGTGGATAACTCAGAGCCCGGGTGTACCTCGCTGATAATCCCTTTTATTTGTACAGCTGTAATAATGAACAACTAATCTGATTTTAAAACACACTGTATTATCTTGTGGTTGTGTGCTCTAAAATGACTATTTGATAATATGTGTTATTTGGGAAGCAAAAGGAGTGTGAAAAGTCGATTAGTTCATTTGTTACATATAGTAGGCCTAGACTATGTTAAATGTTATTAAGTAGGTTAAGAACAATAGGTGGTATTTTATGAATCAAAGGGGTATATATTATTATTAAAGTAAATAAAAAATGTCAAATAATCTTAGGGCACAGACAGTGCTAAATAATGAAGGCTGATGTCTCTAGCTTTCTGAAATCAAACCTAAAATACTTGATCTTAGAGAAATCAATAAAACCGACTTGAGTTGGGAAAGGGAACTTATACTATTGACTGCTTAAAGTTTGTGTTTCAGACTGAATAATATTCAGAGGAGAAGGAGTTCAGTTAAAAAAAAAAAAAAAAAAAAAAAGTCCGAGATGCTGTTACGTACACAGGAAAACACTAGTTACAAACTTCTAAAGTCAGTGCCCCCCTAAAAATATAACCACCCAAATTCCATGAATACTGGTTTTTCAGTCTCACATTCAGACATATCCCTTATCTTCAAAGAGAGGCAAAAAATATCACTTAGTTAATCTAAACCTTGCTTTTGCAAGGCAGGCAGTATCTTCCCTTGGGAGGGGGAGGCTCTGGAGGGAGGGAGGTGGTGCCTCTGCCGTGCGGGGAAACAAACGGGGCTCGGATCAGGAAATCTCGACGCCTGGTTCTCGTTACGGTGCCGGTACTCACCGTGATGCTTAATACTGGCATCTTTATTTTGGAATCGTTAATGCTCGTCCTTCAGCGTGACAGATGCTTGATGCAACTTCTCATACACTCGCTGTTTACTTCAATTGACCTGAATCGAAATCTTAAGGGAGCAATTTGACACCCACCTACCGAATTTTTTTCTCCCCCTGGTTTAATGAGTGTTTAGAAGACATTTAGTTGACGAGTCCCTTGCTGTTGACATTTAGTACTTTATATCTGTCAACAGCGGGAATGAATGTTTCTTGCAGGCGAATCCTAACTCTTTTCTTTTTGACAAGCTCTCATAAAGTCTCTGTCGCTGAATTATAAAGACACATTTCAGAAAAGCTTGTTGTTGTGACACTGCTAAGAAAAGGTTTAGTTCTGACTGAGGCCATTGCAGAAGCGGGGCACACGCACAGGAATGGGATGGGGAACAGCTTCATATTTCGTGCTTTTTTTTTTTTTTTCCCCCCGATGCTTTATGAGGACTGACAGTCTTACTGTGTGTGTCTGATTAAAGATGACAGTTTATAAAAACCTTAAGGTAAGGCTGTTCATTTTCGATGACAGAAAATAAAGCAATCCCCCCGCTACCTCCCACACAAACAAAAACTCTTACACGCCAAAAAACCTCTTAATATGTGATGCATTGATTTTATATTGTCTGTCAGAGAATGTGCTTCAGCAGATCAGTCAAGTTTTGAGTTTTCAAACATGCTTCATCCATACGGAAAATCAACAGCCTGTCAGAAATTTCACATGTCTCCAGCTCCTCCTTTCCTTCAGATGAAATACAACCTGAAGGAACATAGAAATTTTGACATTTGCAAGAACTTAGGCTGAATAGCTGAAAGCAGTGTTAATTCAATTCCATGTTAATGAATTACTTCCAAGCCATATTATGCTCGTCAAGCCAACAGAGTAGTTTTAGCTCATTTCTTAATGGAAGCGCTGCTTAAGTTTAGTTCTAGCATTTAACTCAAGTGCTCATGGACCAGGATTAAGGTTCCCCATATTACTGAACACTATTATTTTTATTATACTGTAAGTAAAAGTGGATGAAATCATACGAGTTTTCAGTGACTTACTTATTCCTTGTGAATATTGCATCACAAGGCTGGAGTCATGTCCTAGTAGAATAATTCAGTTGGAAGGGACCCACAATGATCGTCTAGTCCAGCTGCCTGACCCTTCAGGGCTGACTAAAGATTAAAGTTTGTTGTTAAGGGCATTGTCCAAATGTCTCTTAGACACTGGCAGGCTTGGGGCATGGGCCACCTCTCTAGGAAGCCTCTTCCAGTGTTTGACCAACTTTTGGTGAAGAAATGCTTCCTAACGTCCAGTCTAAACCTCCCTGGTGCAGCCTTGAACCATTCCCATGTGTCCTGTCACTATCCCAGGGAGAAGAGCTCAGCACCTCCTTCTCCACATCCCCTCCTCAGGAAGCCGTAGAGAGCCACGTGGTCACCCCTCAGCCTCCTTTTCTCCAAACTAGACAAACCCAAAGTCCTCAGCCACTCCTTATAGGACATTCCTTCCACCCTCTCCACCAGCTTTGTTACACTTGTCTGATGCATTCAAGGATGTTCACATCCTTCTTAACTCGTACGGCCCAGAACTGCACACAGTATTCAAGGTGAGGCTGCGCCAGCACTAAATACAGCAGGAACAACAGCAAGTCTTTAGATACACCGGTAAACTTTGGGTAGGTCATCTCCTCTGGTTCTTTCCCAAAGAGATGGTGAACATGGCTGGTGGATGTGAGTTAAGAAGTTTGCAAAAAGTGCTGATTTCATACTGCACGAAGAACAATCATGGGTTTTCCTGCAGTTAAAGGAGTTGATGTTGGACTGGAAGAGGCTTATTTTTGATTTTTTGATTTTAACATGGATAAAAGCCAGCACATCTTGTATATGGACCTGTGAAATTATTGTTAATCTATCTGGTGTTTTACTAAGTCTGATCAAAATAGAACAATTGTTAGTATGCTTCTGGTGAAATTCCAATAGAGTTATAAAAATCTGGATTTATAGACCAGATTATCAAGTTATTACTAATTCTTTTAAATATTTTAATGAAAAAAAATAAAATCATTGCATTTATTCTGCCCATGACGGTAATTGGTAAGTGATCTCCATGTCTTTTTCTCAACCTACAAGCTTTTCCATCTAATTTTCTACCCCCTGTCCTGTTAAAGAGGGGGAGTGAGAGAGCAGCTGGGTGCGGGTCTAGCAGATGGCCAAGGTCAACCGACCACAAGGAGCTACTCTGGTCTTCCCAGGGTCTTACAGATGCCAGCAAATCCGTGGAGCAGTCCTAAGAAGGAAGAGGATAAACTGAAGGAAATTCATTTTAGTAGGGCTCGTCCCATGCCAGGTCTAGTCTGGGGAATTCCACTTACATTTCTCACATCATGTCACTGGACCAAATAATTTTTACGTCAAGAGTGTTTCCTTACCCAAAAGCCAAAGCCTGAGAAAGTCAACTCCACTAGCACATTTTCCAGGACCAAACACTTTAAAAAAAAAAAAAAAAAGTTTTCCTTAAGAGAATAATATACGTGAAATTCTTTGGCTTTCTTTTAGCTCTGTTTCCATGAAAAACTGTGTCTGATAGCTAACATGGAGGTAATTTTACGGTTTTACAAGGGTGTGCTCAGTTGAAGTTTCTTGCCTGTAAGTATTCATATGATGTCTACAAATTTATTTGGCAAAATTAAAAAAAAAAAAAAAAAAAAAAAAAAAAAGGAAAACCAGTTACTTTTTCCATTAATCCACACAACCTCTCCAGCAGAAAACTCGCAGGCAGCCTCACTGACTGATCTGCTGCCCGTGCTTTACCCAGGCAGACTTGGTTCAGGGACCTGGAAGGTGAGACAGGGCTTGTAAGATGCAAAGCTTGCCTTCAAAAGAAACTCGGATCTTATGTGAACCCAAACTGGCTGTAAATTCTGGTTGCCTGATGGCACCTTGTTAGCAGGATGGGTGCAAGAAGTCGAGTAGAGATGGTGAGCAACCTGCCTTTGTTACCAGGTCATCTTTTCAGATTGCAACTGAGACCGAAGGAAAGGAGCTGGTGTAGTTGAAGCATCACAAAAATCTTCACTTTTTTTAATTTGTATTTTTCTTTATTTTACTAATTATATATTGATCTGTTATACAGAACGCTCTGCAATATTTGTAGGTGTTATGTTCATGAAATGAGAGATCAGATATGATTGAAACGAGTCTTCCATCCATGGAAGTTTGCAGATTTTAATTTTTCTTTTTCCTGTTTCATTTCCTTTCTCCCCGCTCCCACCAGAAGCATGAGTGTTGTGGTACTTAAAAACCTGCTGGTCAGAAAAGTATTTAGCAAAGCTGAAAGGGAAGAATGGATCCATTTATTTAATTTAACCATCTCCAGTACAAAATGGCTTAGTCTCAGAGCGCTTTAGGAAACCCAAGTTGCACCCTGAGATGCATATTGAATGCTTTGGCTTATCAGACACTATAAATCTCTTCAGTCACAAGGTGAGATTCTGCCATGCAGGAGCTAGTGCCTTTCTAGCAGCTCATTTGGCATTGGGGAATGAACTTCCACAGCAGTTACTTGCTTTAATAGCACCAGCTTTCATTTCAAATATAGCAAGTACTACTGTGATGCTGAAAAAAAAAAATATCTGTAAAGGAGCGGAAAAACTCACAAGACAAAAATAGAAAAGCATCCTTCATTTTTGTTGTGGAAGAAAAAGGAAAAATCTTGACAAATTCTAAGTTTGTAATCTATCTATGGAAGCTGTTCGGAAAATACATTAGTGAGGGGTTTCCCTGAATATAATAGGGGAAATCCAAGGATGAAAACTCAGTGTGGCTTAAGTCCAAGTTACAGTATTATGGCCCTGAAAAATTCTGGGCAGTGCACGTGGTTACTTTCATAAAGCTTTTCGAGTTTTCAGTTGAAATATAGGAGACCTGTTTTCTTGATGAAAATAAAAAAGGTCCGTCTTTAGAGTCACAAAGGTGATCAAGGGCCTGGGAAGCCTATCATGTAGGGAAAGGCCAAGAGACTTGGGTTTGTTCAGCCTTGAGAAGAGAATCTTAGGGGAGACCTTATCACCTTGTTCCAGTATTTAAGGGGAGGCTACAGAGAAGATGGAGACTCCCTTCTTACAAGGAGTCGCGTGGAAAAGAGGAGGGGTGATGGGTACTAGTTACTCCTGGGGAGCTTCCGACTGGACACAAGAGGAAAATTTCTCACAATGAGAAAAAGCAGCCACTGGAATAATCTCCCCGGGGAAGTGGTGGATTCCCCAACTCTGGACACTTTTAAGATTGAGCTGCACAGGGGGCTGGGCCATCTTGTCTAGACTGTGCTTTTGCCAAGGCAGGTTGGACCGGACGATCCTTGAGATCCCTTCCAGCCTGGTATTCCGTGGTTCTATAATTCCATTTTTTTTATTTGCTGTTAAAAGTGAAGATATAAAGACTAGACTGACAATGCTCTTTGGACCCCGTTTTCCCCATAGAGCAATTAGAGGAACATGCATATTCAAGGAAAGAGTTTTAATTTTTTTATCGTTATTATTTCTACATAAATGTGTTGTTTAGCTAAAAGGTCTTCTGGGAAAAGCCTTTGGTAGTAAACCAGAGTTCCCTTAGTGCTGGACCACTCATGTTGGAGCTCTCTGCTTTGTATTTTATCTAGATTATCCTTGCTAGGTATTTTCAAAGCTATTTAAAACCTTATGAACAATTTAGAATTGTGTAATTTGGGGAAACTATAGCTGTTATCCCAGTCGGAGTACAGAGGTGAATTTCAGTCTCCTTCACGAATACTAAAAGGGAAAAAATATATTTTCAGAGTATTTAAATTCCATCTGTGATTTCAAAACGTGAAATCTGAAATGCTTATTTCAACTGTTACCCTCTTTTCTAGGCAGAACTAAAAATAACAGTTTAGAAGTTACTCCACCAATAATCTGCATTTTCCCATTCTGATAAATCCTGTCATGGGTATTACAGTGAGGGACCCTCATTTATAGACCAGGTTCTTTGGTCCAGACACACGAGATGTGGCGGCACAACCACTTGCAGGGTTTTCATGCTGCCCCAAAGGCAAAAGGAAAGTCCTTGTCACACCGTTGGACGCGCCTTACAGGGAAGTCAGCCCGTGGAAGAACATGTTTTTCAGACACCAGATCACACACAGAATAGTTTTTTGGTGGAATATTCCTGAGGCATTTAATTTTAAATTCTGCTAGTGTTTAGAGATCTGCAGAATAGCCATTTAAGTAAAATTTGCAGGAAAGAAAGTGGCCTTTATTTTGGTTATTTTGGGTCCCAGGTGTCTTGAATACCAGATAGATTAGCAGTAATTGCACACTGTGTAATACCACTGCTAAGCACTTCTGTAGCTCCTTTTGTCTGATAACTTCCAAGCTTCTCAGAGTCATCAATTCATTAACACCTCAGTGTGAAATCGCTCTGTACATGAAAATCCTGGTTATGTGACTGCCAGGGACGAAGCCGTTTCGCAGATGAAGCATCGAGTTGAACAGTCGTAAATTCAGTGCAGGTTTGGAATAGGGGGAACAGAACTCGAAGTCATAAATTCCTGCTGTCACTAAGGTCCGGATTTTCCATTTTATTGTAACTTTGTCTCTCCAGGTTGTTCTTTTTTTCGAAATTGATTTCTTCTGGGAGGCGCAACAGCTTGGTGACAGCTTAGTTGAGCAATGAGGGTCTTTCTGTAGCCTGGTAGCAAGAGCTCTGCTGCCTACTCATACTTGGGTGATTTAGTCAACTCTGAGGACTACATCCAGCACAAGATGGTTTGAATGCCTCATGCAAGCTTCAAGCAGCTTTCTCCTCATCATTGCTTTCCTTGAAGTCAGGTTCTTCTGCTGGCTTTGAAAATGGGAATATTCTTTCTGGAGACCATGTCTGAAACCTGAATGCAACGCTGGGAGCCTCTTTGCACAGGGTTGGTGTCGCGGATGAAAGTATTAACACGGTAATGGTTTAACAGGAATTTTAGATTTATTCATAAATAACAGCAATTGATTATTTACAAAATAATTTAGAAGATGTTATAAAGTAGTGACTTACAGATTCTAGGATGAGAAGATTCACACTAACTTATTCCGTGGTATCTTAATTTATGCATATGTACATGCACACACACAAACACAAACCGTACAAACACACACACAGAAACGAAGGTATTTGGACCCAATAGAATGAACACAAAATGTACAAACACACACACACAGACAAAAGTATTTGGATCCAGGAGAATGAAGTACGTACCCACACACCAGTAAGCAGAGAAAGAGCTGGTGAGAGAGAACCTAGCTAGTTTAGAGTAAATACTCACGATGCCTTCGCATTCCTCAACAGGTGATAATTGAGACTCCAGGGAGTTGGCTCCGCCCTGGCCTTCCCTCAGCTCTGGCTTAAAACCAAATCCGTATCAAACCCTTAAGGGTTTTGGTACCCGAGAGGTGTCCCAGCTCAGGGGAGGTGCTGGTCACAGACCCACTGCGATCCAGGAGAGCTCTAAGGGTCTCCCTTGTGGTCGCAATTCATAGGGTCCAAGATCATTGACTTTTGTCTGATACCTTTTGCTCACGCTCAGCTCAAACAACAAAGTATTCTGGTGCCTTGCAGAACTTGATGAATGTGCAGTTGTGGTGGTTTTTTTCCCATTTGACCACATCCCAGGTGTGCCAGGCCACTGGGAGATGATGGGCTGTTATAACCATTTCTGGGCAATTGGGAGGGACAGGAGCCAGGCTCTTTAACGTTAGCAGTCCTTATCTCCATGGATTGGTGTAGAGCTTGGGGAAGGTGGGTGCAATCACACCTAGCACTAAGCAGCCCAAGAAGGAGGGACCGGGAGAGGTAAGAATTGCACCACGCAGTTGGTGCCCTCACCCCCATGTGGTAGGAGCAATGCCCAGTAGAACTGGTCTCAGATCACGTGTGTGACACCATTTAATCACTTCTGCCTCTGCTTCCTTCTCTGTAAATTGGAGATAACTCTTACTCCACACGTCAGTTCAGTAGTTTGTCATCTGCAGATGAATGGCTATTTTGTGGTGTGGGTTTTATGGATGGTTGAGTGCTTCTGCACTCAGGGAAAGGCACAAAAAGGAGAGCACGAAGCTGCGTTTTTATCGAGGTGGACTCTAGTGAATCACAGCTTCTCTAAGTGTTATGCATGTTTATTTGAGTGTATGGACACTAGTAAATAGTTTTGTTCCCGGAGAAAATCCAGACAGTGACATGTCACCCGGAATTTCACTTTTGAAATGGACTTCTAGGTGCAATTGCTGCTCATGATAGTGGCAACTTGAGATTTCAGGAGCCCAGTAGGACCAGTTAAGGCCATTGCTTTAGTTCTGTCTGTACCATCACATTGGTTGGTTTCTGGGGTTTTTTGGGTTTGCTGTGGAATATTAAAACAGATGTTACAAAACAGCAGAAGCAAACGGCATCTCTTTTTGTCTAGTCTTTATTGTGACTTAAGAACCAATCTTCACAGTAATACTTAAAACTAAAGGAGTAGTACCAGGGATGCTAAATGATGTGATAATGCCTCTGAACACAAAAGCACTTCTTTTTATTGAGGTTTTATTTTGGCTGCCCCAGTTGATTTATCATAGGATAAAAAGCCTACAGAGAAAGCACTGTACTGGCAATGCTGTGTATATTGTAAAACATAATGTTGATCAGGTTCTGACTGAAGCTTTTAGTGGCTTAAATAATTTTTGGTGACTCTTTTCAGTAAACTCATTATTTCTGCAGTAACAGTAAGAGAGTGAGCGTTTTCAAAGTTTAAAAAAAAAAAAAAATTTCATAAGGTCAAATAACATTGCTAAACAAGTGCAGATCCCTCAAAAATTGTCTGTTCCTTGGTTTTGGAGATACCCAAGTTGATAATTTTTAGTCCTGAGCCACGTAGCTAGTTCAGTGCACGCAAGACCTCATTGGTCTGCATACAGAGGAGAAATTGGAGACCTTCTAGAAATAACGCTAAATACAAGAAGAAGGGAGAAATATTGGGAAGCATCAGATTTAGCTCTCTTCTAATAGGTCTCCAGAGCTCTCGGAAGAAAGTCACTATTCTGCTGGTTTTGGCAGAGGATGAGTGACGGCCACGGAGAGCTGTGGTCTGGTGGATGGCCAGAGGGTGGAGAGATCACAGCACAGAACATCAAAACTGCTACACAGGGTAGGAAAATTTCAACAGTTTGAAAGTTTTATAATATTAAAAGGCAGGAAATAAAACCATCCTCTTCTGCTACATCTTTACAAAAGGTGGAGACGTGTCTTTAGTCTAGAATCGTTCTTCGTTTTATTTTACAGGGCTGTGCAGTTTATCACTGCAATCCATTCCTCATTGTGAAAGTCATCCCCCTTGATACATAACCAGATAATTGGTTTTAATTGGGTCTTGCGATTCACTCTGAAAATCAAACTGGGCCTGCACCACATGCAAATCGTTGAGTAAATTGTTTTTTCAAAAAAATAATGTAAATTAAATGCAAGGAATCTCTAGATTGCTAGTTGCTGTCTTTTCTTAACATTGATATTTCTCTCTCTCTCCTTTGCCTGACTCCTAAATTACAGTTTCATCTCCTTCCCAGGCAGCATTATTCCCAGTTCTTCATGACACTTTGAGTATTTGGGAGTATTTTCTGCTTCCCATTCATCCGGGTCAGTCTTTCTTCTATGTAAGAGGTGCCAAACTTGTTACCTCTATGATCTGCCGATAAAAAAGTTCATCCAGCCTCCCTGCTCAGCTGCCTTTTTACCCAAAGTCCCCACTGTTGGCATGTGTCCGCTCACACAAGAGGTGCCTCCATCCCAGCCATGTGAAATGCACATTTTTTTGTTGTTTGATGGGAGGGGATCTGCCATGTGTGTCCCTTAAGAGCCTCCTAAAGGAAATGTTTTGCACTTCTTGCATATTAAAAAAAAAAAAAAAACCAACAACAAATAGAAGCTGTCAAGGATGGAGAACTATTGTTTGAGTAAGCAGAATTCATACTTACTATCAGTTTTAGATACACCCAGGCCAATAGTTAAGTGCTTTTTTTTTTTTTTTTCTGGTTGGTTTGATGAAAAGCAGTAATGGGTTTAATTGCTGGTTGTCATTTGTGATGCAGTACGTGCAGTATTAGAGTTATTCTGAGAACGTGTTGTAATTACCTACCATCAAGCGTTTTACAGTGTTAGAAATACGATCTTCCAAGTAATGTAGCTAAGTTCTTTAAAACGAAGGCAATAGCTACTGAGAGTACAATATCACTTAAAAACGTCAGTCAAGTTACTTAGGTAAACAAAATGAAGGTGGTGGGTTTGTGTTGTTGTTTTTTTTTTTCCCCATAAATTTTTTCTGTGCCCTTAAACCTTCCCGAGAGCTTGGCAGAATAAGCAACATGCCTGCAGGGCTGATAAATAAAAGCTATTTCAGAGTCCCCTGCACACACACACACACCCGGTTGGAAAAGTATTGTGCATTTTGCATAAAGCCCTACCCCAAAAAAAACCTCTTTGTGTTCAAACCCGAAGGGATTGCTATTCATTTTGTCTTTGCTATTCATTTTGTCTTTGCTATAGTAGGAAAAAAAAAAAAACAAAAAACAAAACCAAACCTCTCTTAGGTAGTGTTGTCCCTAATTTTGCCTGAGAAATGATCATGCTGAATGGTAGATGGGGCAAAGTTGTGGGTTTGTTTTTTTTTTCAAAGGCAGAGGTTTCAATTGGCATTGACCTTATCTACACACACAAATGAATCACCGGATGCAAATGAGGCAGGGGAGGCTGAACTACCAAATTTGTATGCTTAGTTGCTTCAGGTGTGTGCCTAGTCTGGCAAAGAAAAGGGGAGGGAGAGGAAAAAAAACCCTGAAGTTTAATGAATAGAAGTGTGGCTCCTGATGACCTTTACCTACTGTTCTAATTTTGATGTAGAACAACCAAATTCCTGAAGATGTTTAATCAGCAAAGTTGAATTCTGATGAAACCATGTGCCACAGTCCCATTACTGCTGCAGAAATTAGATATAATTCACAGCAATATTCTTGATTCATAAGGATTAACACCAGTGAACTATCCCCTCTTCACATTTTTTCCAACCTTGGTGTCACAAAGCATAATGTAAGATAGAATCGACGTGCGCTGGCAGCCCAGAGAGGCCCCGTGTGCTGGGCTGCACCCAGAGCAGTGTGGGCACAGGGCCAGGGGGGGATTCTTCCCCTCTGCTCCGCTCTGGGAGACCCCCCTGCAGGGCTGGGTCCAGCTCTGGGGCACCAACAGCAGAAGGACACGGACCTGCTCGAGCGGGGCCAGAGGAGCCACGGAGATGCTGGGGGGGCTGGAGCCCCCCTGTGAGGACAGGCTGGGAGAGTTGGGGGGTTCAGCTGGAGAAGAGAAGGCTCCCGGGAGACCTTAGAGCGGCCCGCCAGGGCTGAAAGGGGCTGCAGGAAAGGGGGGGACTCATCATCAGAGTGGTAGGGATCCGACAAGGTGGAATAGTTTTAAACTGAAAGAAGGTGGATTTAGATGAGATCTAAGGCAGAAATTGTTCCCTGTGAGGGTGGTGAGGCCCTGGCACAGGCTGCCCAGAGAAGCTGTGGCTGCCCCCTCCCTGGCAGGGTTCAAGGCCAGGTTGGACGGGGCTTTGGGCAACATGGGCTGGGGGAAGGTGGCCCTGCCCGAGGCAGGGAGTGGCACTGGATGGTCTTTAAGGTCCCTTCCAACCCAAACCATCCTGTGATTTTATGATAAATATCCCCCACAGATAAGTGAAAGTGCTCAGCAATTCAGGTGCAAAGTTTATGTGAGTAGCAAAGCATGAAATGAAAGGTGAATTAAAACATCATGTATGTATTCTGTATTTTTAGACAAGATTTTTGATTAAGAGGTTTAAATTGATTCCTTTTTTTTTTTTTTTTTTTCCTGCTGGCACATGTACATGTGTAGTCTCATGATGGGTCTCGTAGACTCGTATCATTGTAAGCCCTTTAAAATCATGACCCAGAATTTCCCCCAGCCCGTGCCATTTAATAAATGATTGTTCCTCTAATTTAACATATGTTGCAATAAAAAAAAAAACAAAAACAATGGTGTGACAATAGTGACATTTTTATTCTGCCAAAAAGAAAAATCTTATAATTCTTACAAATTCCTGAAGTTCAGGTTGATCTTGCAAGAGACTTGTCTTGTGTTCAGGTGGCTTGCTGAATTTTAAAGGCAGTATAATATAGGATGTTTTCCTCTCCTTTTCATACAACATCAAACTGGGATAACCAGGGCTGACAGTAGATTTTTACCGAGTTTAATAGGCATAAATCTCTCTATGGATGGAATTAGCATCAAGCATGAAGAGCCCGGCTCGGGGAGAAGATGATGTCAGTGCTGCTAAGGGGCATTTTCTAAGACTTCCCTGTGTGGTGGCAAGTCCCAGCAGCTCAACACAGAAATAAGTCAAATTGTCAGAAGTCATTAGTGGTTGTCACTTCATAGACCTTCACATTGGAGTTCCCCCTTTGGAATTTCAGTGGAATTATTTATTTTTTTTTCTTCTTCAAGTAAGTAGGACAATCCAGTGTTGTACATAACTGCTGGGTTTTAACCCATTCATAGCTTTTGGATTTTGGCTGCAAGGAAGTGGTGAGTTTAGGAGATTGAGATTCGGTTCCATGATCTGCCAGAATCTGTTCTACTTCTAGTAAGTCTTTTTATACCCAAATCCCTAAGGATATGTTTGAAGCTCAGAGGTTCTGACCTTTCGGGTATGGCTAGATAAGCTTTGCTGAACCTTGTGGATTTAGGACATACCAACTTCAGTCCTTCAGACCTTTTAATTCAGTGTTTCTATGTTGTTTCACCTCTCTTTTTTTCAGTCTCCAAACACCATTATTTTAGCGAAGTAGCATTTTAAATGAATCGTCCAGGGAAAGACTGTAGTTCCCCTGTTTCCATTTGTGAAACTGCACAAGTCAGTGCTAAATGATGCTATTTGCTTATAAATGAGTGCCCTTTCCACAAATTTATTCCCTAGTTTCTAATTAGGAACTTCTTGATTGTTAATGGGGGCATTTTGACAAAGAGGAGACTGATTAAGTAGGGAGTAAATAAACTAATATCTCATGGTAGAGGGTTTGTCATCAGGTCTCTCAACCAGCACCATCCAGGAAGGAGTCCTACATCACTCATCTCCTAGAGCATGAGAATTTCAGGTAGCCTGAAAGGCTTCTTCCACACAGCTATTTCAATACATATATTTTCCTTACCCCTCCAATTTATCCGTTCTAACAAAATCCCCCCGCCCCAGAGCCATGTTCAGTGGCAAAGGTCTCCTTCTGTCCTGGCTTCTTCTGCTCATGGACCACGTTGAAGCTACGCTGCAATAGCTCTTTAATTCCGTCTCCACCAGGATGTTTGCTGCTCCAACAGAATCACTGAAGCAGAAGTCTGAGAGGGGAGTTTTAAAAAATATATTTCCTTTTCATTCCTTTCTGTACGAGAGGTGGATTTCGGGAGCATTATTTAGACACCTTTTTTTTTTTTTTCCCCAGAATCTCGGATACAAAGTGATGCTGAAACCGAAGGGTGTTGAAACTGTGGTTCAGAGGAAGTTATTTTTATAGATGAATTTTTTGCACATAGTCATACAGAAATAGAAAGGGTTTGGTTTAGTTTAGATGCTTTGAATTCCCAAATTTTAAAGAATATATTAGTAATGCTTTGGTGTCCTAATTAAATACCTAATTATATTTAGCAATTTTACAGTTTTTGCCAGTTTCTGATGGCTTTTACTGTGCCGATCTTTGCTGTTTGTGAAATTTAAAGCATATGTTTGAATTCTTCCATCTCCTGTGTCTTGTCATTTCATTGCTCTTTTTTAGAACTGATATATAACTTCTGCAAAATAATTGCACAAGAAGAAATACGGTGTAATTTATTGAAAGATACAGAACTAGTAGGTATCCCCTGAAGGAAAAAAAAAAAAAAAAAAAAGGAGAACCATGGTGCAGCTGGAGATGTGCTGAGAACAGGGAACCAGCTGGGTTTGCGAGTAGCAGAGTGGTTGGGGGCGTGTAACGAAGAGTCTTTTCCTTGCAGCATTTGGTTTTATAATTGTGTGTGTAGTATCCCCTTTTAGAAGCAAAGGATATTGAGGGGAGAAAAGAAAAGCAAAGCAAGAACATGGAAGTCACTTTAAACTTGGCCTGGAGGTGCTTTTTACAGGAAATCTTTTGATATTTTTGATACCCACGTGATTACAAAGTTGGGGGAAAAATTCCCACCTGGTGTGACAGGCCGCCTCAGAGAGAGCAGCTGTGTCACGGGCCATTAATGTTCATCATTACAAAGTGTAGTATGTTTTTTTCCTTTGTTCAGCTCCATCCACATTTATTTAGGAGGTGTATAGAGGTGGCCAAGGGGTATAGCAAGAAGTGAATTTTCAAGCTCAAGGCTTGTCTCTCTTGTGTAACATCTCGAAAACACTATTGGCCCAGAAGGCACTTGTACCAAATCGTTGGCAAGGGGTGCATGACTTCAGTGTCACTTTGGGTTTAACAGGGAGTGTTGGTTTATGGAAATAGATGAAGCCTGAGGCCTTCAAGGGAGCCTTCTGGGGCAGGAGCGAGGGTGGGCTCATGCTGGAGTGCGCCCAGCACACGTGGGGATGGATATGTTGAGATGGTGTCCTCAGGCCTTTGCATTATCGGAGCTTCCCTGTGGTGCCAGCAGAGTCAGTCAGTGTTCCTCAGCTGGAAAATCACTGCCCTTCACAGTCTACTGTACTTCAACTTCCAGGCTTAAGCTTTTTGTCCTTTGTTTAGCTATTTGCTGGTGCAACGAATAACACAGCAACATGCAAGCTGAAAAGGTCCCCCACACTTTTCACGTGGTAGTGTCTCTTTTTGTGTGTATTTCTGTAGCAAAAGTTCTCGGTTGCACTAAGAATGCTGTTAAGTCTTTGAAACACAACGTAAGAACTGCCAGATTCTTTTTATTATATTGAAAGCCACTGCAGTAACTAAGTACTGATACAGTCTAGTCTATTTTTATGAAATCTGGAGCAGGATGAATTAAAAAAGACGTATATTCATGGATTACAGGGAGGTGCTGAGCTTTGTTAGTGTGAAAGTCACACCAGCTTTTTCGTAGAGTCCTCAAACAGGTTCTTGTGACTGCATCATCAGTCCCCCAGGAATATTTGAAGTATAGTTAGAAGGTGGAGATGGCTTCGATGAGAGCATCACCCAACAGATGCAGAGCACTGAGGTTCTCCTCCATTCAGTTGCTGCTGCAGGAGTGCAGAAGAAAACCAACTCGGCAAGAGGGACCACAAAAAGTTAAATCTGAAGGTGTGAATGGGAGCGGGATGTCCTGGAGCAGGTCTGCAGTTGAGTCTGCCCGATATCACAACTCCGTGGAAAGATTAGGTGTCAGGGTTGGTTCTCTCATTCCCCTTGAGATGTTGCCCATGTTCGTAACGTTACAGATTACAAAGTAAAACACACAGCTTAAATGCCTGTCTTATTGGTGGCTTGTAAGACCTGATCGTTGATGCGTTGGGAGTTTATTTCCTAATCCCCATCATTTTCAGTGCTGTGGAGCCTTGCCTGTTAATTCCATGGCATGTCAGCAGGAAAAACCTAGTTGGCATGTGTTGTTTCTTGATGAAAAAAGTTTAGGTTCTAGGCAAAGGCAGTTTTGTTTAAATATCTGCAAAACAAGCCTTGTTCACCCTGAGGAAGCAGGTGACTAAAACTTTGCAAAAGTGCTTTAATGAAGGGTGGGGTTTTAGCCAACTACTTCTTTCCTATTGAACTTGCCATCACACACAGTTCTTTCTCCTCCTGTCTCACAGATGAGGGTCCAAAATCTCAAGTAAACCACGGTCTGTGTAGGCACGAGCCTTAGCAGGGGCCCATCAGGCCGTTTACTAGACAGTTGCATCCTCATGTAGGGCACAAGGACAAAGTTCAACTGGCAGTGAAATCTTCACATTTTCCTCCAGGATATTTGTAACTACGGTGAGAAATTTACTCTTGCTTTGCATGTCAAATAGGTGGGAATATCTATTCCCACAGTTAAATTCCATACACGGGTAAGTACAGTATGAATATAATTTTTCACCTTCTGAATTGTGTATAGAAGAGAGAGCATGATCTGATTCTCCGCTTACTGAAATAAATGTCAGAAAGGACATGACCTAATTATCTTGCTTCCCGTTTTCCATCTCCATGAAGTCTTTCAGCTTTGTGGGTGTTTTTTTTTTAAACCACTGAGTTTTGTCATTGATCCTAGAATTTCCATCATTTCAGTATTCATCGAAGAAGGCAGTGAAGTATGAATGTGTATTATAATTATGCGATGACATGCAAATAATGTCTCCTAGGTAAAGAATACGAGATTCTGATATTGATAAACCTTAAAAAAAAACCCTTTTGGTTAAGCTCAGACTATGTCAGTCTCAGGGTAACAAGTTTCCTTGCTTTAAGTCCCAAGTGAGACATAAGTAGATATATACCATTCACCTCAAACTTCTGAATCCTGTTTTTTATTCTGTCACTTACTTTGTTGCCTCAACACCAAGTTGATGCCTGTAGTTCAAAGGCAAAACTTAAAGCATTTTGATGAGCCAGTCTGCAAAGGGCTGGACATCATAAACTGAAATGTTAATTGTATGCAAAGGAGCTATGAAAATGTGTAGGAATTTGGAGGAGGCTGAAATTTAACGGATCTAATAACATTTATGTTCTCTTGAGATCGTGTGCATTTTATTTACGTGTCTTCCGATGAACCAGAAGTTTATGTTGTTTGCATAGACCTGACACTCCTCTCGGGCTATGAATTGCCATTTATAAGGTCCTCAGAGGATTAATGCAGGAGACATCATGAAAGGAAATGAGCACTTGTCATTAATTTTATTACATCATAGAGTTTTTGGTACCCTTGAAAATAGGAGCGTTTGTTTGGTTGTTTTTGCCGTAGCATGGTGTTGTGTGTGTAGTTTTAATGGAACCTATGGTCTTCTTTCAAGGCTACATTGAAGACACATTCAATACCAATTTATTTTTTCATAAGACATTTAAGTATATTGAAATGTGTGTGTCTGTGGAGGAGAGGGGACAGAAGCACATAAAGGAAAAGGGTAAAAATCTCCATGAAGCTTTTTATCTCTACTTTAAAGGCCGAAGAAGTGACAATGCTCATGTTGAGTTCACAGCTATCCTTTAGATTTCTCTACCCAAAGTATCAAAGTATCCAAAAAACTGAAGTGACTTTATTTACTAAATTATCGGGAAAAATTATTATCAGAAGAATTCTCATTATTGTTATGCTTAAATAAATCTGTTTTAAGTTGCCTGTTACTGTGAGGGTAGACGTTTTTTATTTCTCTTGGCTGCATTTCACAACAATTAATTAAAACAAGGCTGCTTCTGGGAAGAGGGTGCTGTGAAGCCCTGTAGGGCTGAGACACCAGCTACTCTTGTCTTAATCGAAGTCTGGATGAATTGCATCTCGTATTGCTCTTTCTCCTTTGTTTGAATCTTCCACTGGAAAGCTTCTAAGAGAGGATGGGGCGGGGTGGGCAAATGGTTTTAGGTTTGAGATCAAATTGTGTGTCGTTATTAAAGGCTGGTAGGACGTTGGCTTTGAAGAGATTAACCTATTGTCAAAAACAGCTTAAATGGCAGCACCAACTCTGTTTCTTCCCCTCCCCTAATGAATTTGAGTGTCTCGAGCCTTTGAGGTGTCAGTGAGATCTGCACCATATATATTTTTTGCCACAGAAACTCTGATCCTCAGGTTTAACCAATTGGGCACCCTCCGTTGACAGTACATGTCATCTTCACCCTGTGACAATCGCTGAGCGATCAACAAAAATAACTCCCTCGTTGAAGACGAATCAAAGCCATTGAAGGGTGAACGTTGCAATCAGAGCCTTTCAGCCTGTGATGTGTGCGTGCGGTGACAAAGCTTGAAATCCTTGCTACTTGTCCCTTTTTTACAGCCGAGCTTCAAAGAGTAGGGCAGTCTGATCCTTGACTTTAAACACGCTTTAATAAGTCCTTTCCTTCTCTGTGTTCTCTGCCATTGTGCATCATGCATAAATCGCTGGTATTTCGCAACACTTCTGCCTTACTTTTCTTTTTTTAAGAGCTATTCAGTTTTTCTGACCCATTTTGGTACAGATAGGCATCATGGTTGTACTGAGGGTTCATTTCTCTGAACTTTCTAATACTTGGCTGCCACATCAGTGACCAGACAGAAAGGGAGGGGAAAGGAAACCTTATTTCAGTAACTAAATCACTTGTAGAAGAGTTGCAGTTCCTCCTGTCTTTAATGTCAGCGCTGTCCCACAGTGACCTGATGCCGAGATGTATTTGGTTCCCCCCCGACACATGCTACAGAAAATACTGGCCTGACCTTTAAAAAAAAAATTTATTAACATTTATAAATTTTGTTTTACTGTGTCATGTTGAGAGAAACTGTTCCAGCAGGACAGGAGGCATGCATCTACAATGGCATTGCTTCAGTCTTTTGTGTAATGACACATTAACACCACTTCCCTTTTCAGTCCTAAGTTGACTGTCCTCCTCTCATCTACCCTTTCACGTTTATTTTGTTTATACCTGCTGGTCTTTGCAGATTAGCTTTAATAAACTGCTTTTGATGATATTAACTGCTTTTTGTGGGCGTCACATAACAGCAGATTAAAGGTAAACCTTCTGTAGGCTGTGGCTGGTATTTGGGAAGAAGTTTTCTTGATCATTTCAATCCCTGGGTTTTCCTGGAGTGGGACAGGTTCTGATGGAGATTTCTGGTAGGGCTTAGGATCATCCTGCCCTTCTGAGAGCAAGACCGGTCATCGCAGGAACGTCCTGGCTGTCCTTGGCTCTAAGCTGAAATCTTCTCCACAGGAGAAATACTGAATAAGAGCCCCCTCTGTACAGGTTTGGCTCAGTGGTGGGGCAAACTCTTAAATTTCACTGCTTGTCGCCTCTCCTGAATGTAATTGGGAAGCTAAACCAAGTCAGAAGAGGGGGATATGGTTGCTGTCTCTGAATACATCACACAAATAAATGCACAGAAGGGCAAATAGGAATTTGGCCAGTGTTGGCTGAGGAATAAATGTGTAGAACCTTTCCTTGCCATCACTTGGTAAGACACAGTTTGTTGTCTTACTTTTTTTGCTGCTGCTTATTCGGAGATCTGCTGGTAACACTCTTGACACTTATGTATTAGTTCTTTGGTTTTAAAATCCTTTTAATAATACAAATTAATAAAAATGGCATGGGAGAGAAAGCAGCATGGTGCTGCTGCCTCTAAGGGACAGCTCTGCTTGGTGTGGAGGAATCTGTTCTGTTCGTTGTCTTGGGCACTTACCTTTTAGAGGTCAAATATAAAGTTAGAATGAGAAATAAAATATAACTTGTATGGTCTAAATGTGGTATATTCCCCAGAGTGGATGGAGAAGAGAAATAGGCATCCCAGTGCATAATTGATGGAAGACCAACATTTGTTGAAGTAATATTTGCTTTAAATAAGAATAACTTGTCTAATTTCTTCATGCACAGTACGTAGAGCTTTCAATAGTCCATTCCAGGTATAAATTTTACCCTGCTGACTTGTATAATTTAGAAGTAGTTAAAGGAGAATTTAATTCTGCTTTGCAGTAAATCTAATGCAATAGAAGGACCAAGATGTTACTCTCTCTGCATTATTGCTTTGGATCAGTTTGGGGAAACTGAGTTTATTTTTAATTCATAAGAAGAAATTTTACATAAGGTCCCCACTTGATGTCAATCAGTTGCATTAATCAAAAAAAAAGGGATCCTACTCCTCCCGGGTCTTCATCCCAGATCTCCCACTGATGCCATGTGTACCTTCATCACAATACAGCTTTGCTGCCTCTACGTTGCCTCTCTGCCCCGTGAAGATTGTGTTGTGTCCTACCTACCTGTTCTGTGACCAATTGCGTAACGATTGCAAAATGTTTTGAGAAGGAAATGGTTGTATCACTGCCTGGTTGTCACCGTGCTTATGTTTCCTCCTAGCGTGTAGGATTTTCTGAGCCCGTCGCTCAAGCAGCCGAGCAATCGTTGCTTAATATGCATGCTCTAATAATGACTGAAATTAATTTCTTAGAAATGACACCAAAATAAGTAATACAGCCCTCTTGGGCTGCATTTGGTAGAAGTGATCTGAGGAAGTGGAGATATTAAAGTGCCACTGTCCTTCTCCACACATGCGAAATGTCATCATCAGTTCATAGCAGTCTTGCTTTATTACACCCATATTAAAATGAATGTTTTGCACATCTTCATAGAGTCCCGATTAACAGCATTTCCTTGATTTAAGAAATGGCTCCAGTATGCGAATGCAACCCATTTCGATGAATAAATTTAGCACTTTAATGCTATTTATTTACTCCACACTGTAAAATGTAATAAGATAAATAATGGGTCCCACAGGGGTGTGGGGTAAGTTGGTGATCATCCTCTCAGCAGGCAGATGAACACAGCTCGAGTAACGAAATAATGATCAAAATTCACGGTGCTCCCTGGGATGCCATTTATATACCTGAATCTAATAAAGAAAGAATTACAATGCTTAACAACGCGCTCGGCAGTGGGATCTGAACGTACCGAGAGCAGCGGTGAGGAATGTACAGCCATACCGGCTGCACCTCGAGCGTCACCTCGGAGGTGTGGACAGCCAGAGCTGCGAGTGGTCTGATGCCCCATCAGTGTGGGAGTTGCCAGCTCTCAGGGTACCTGTGCTTTCTTCTTTCCTGGCTAGCAAAACCCAGTCCGGTGCAAGCTTTCTGCTCTGTAGCTATTCTACTGAAAGCGGTTTGGATTTTAAACCTCTCAAAATGTGTTTGGATTTTCTGTCCAAACATAGTGCAGGACTATGGCAGCAATGAGTGCATGTGAAGGTTGTAGAGTTGGTCAAGACTTAAATGATGATAAAATTGCACAAGGTGGGCAAGTGCTTTGGTTTTGGTTTTTCCCCAACAAACATGGTTGAATATATCCCTGTGATTACCCAGGTCTGAAACACGGTTGGAACTTTAGGGAGGGGGACAAACGATGACTTCATGAGAAAGCCTGGTCTGTGTTCTGGTGTAAAAGTTGGGAGTGTTGATCATGGGCTGTGCTTGGGAGTGACCAAGAATAACACAGATTACCAGCTGCCACTGCAGCACTCGCACCTCTTCTGGTTTTACATTTTCTTTTCAGAATAGATTTCTACTCAAAAGGAAATATTTCAGAATTTTACACTCGATTTAGGTTGTATACCCAGGAAGTCATAAAAAAAATATACATATAAAAACCAATAATTTCTAAAAATCACAATTCAGATACTTTTGGTGTAGTCTAGGCCGTCATTCTTTGGGCATAATAGTAATAATAACCTGTCTGGAGACTTCTGTCTGTTTCTTGATCAAGCATTTGAAAAGTTCAAACATGAATAACAGACTAAAATGCTAGAAAGCTAATGGAGTGATTTGTACTTCAGTTTTCATGTCCTTTTTAAGCTGTCAATAATCCAGCACATCTCGTGTTTTAAAAATAAAATTTTTTTGTAATCATGAGTCTTGCAAATTAACTCCTTCTGGAATTTGCTGCTGCCTTCCAGGAGCAAATGATTTTGTCCCCAGTTGTTCCTGGTAACTTTGCCTCTCTGTTAGTTTATCGGCAATGCCTTTCAGCCTGGTCCAAGTCAGTCGGTATATTCAGCTGGAGGAAGCAAACTTGGGCTGGAACAGCAGCGAAAATAGAGCTTGCCTTTGTCTTTCAGTGGTTTTGTCTTTCAGTGGTTTTGACTTTCAGGCTAAGAGGTCACGGTAAAGACTCCAAATGTCCTCCTGATGCTGACAGTGGAGTTGGTAAGATACTAAAACTTTACACCCCATGGCTGAGCCACCATGGAGCATCCTAGGAGGATCTGCTGGGATCAGATCTGATCACGTCATGGAAGATGTAGCATGACTGGAGACGTACCAGAGAATTAGAAGGAGGAAAAAACGAGGCATGTTGACTCAATTTCCAATTGGTTGAAATGTTTCTGTTTTCAGGTGTGTGCCTTTATTTTCAGCAAAGCATCGTCTTTTCTTGGAGAGAATGGATTCTTCTGATGAAAACAAAAACATTTAGTAGGAAACTAATTCCAGAGAAAAATTTGAAAGATGATTTGTGACCACCCTTAGTCATCAAATCTACTTGACTACACATGCACGCACACACAGCAGATGCACTGAAGGAGAAAGGGGCTGTTTTTGACTCGGCCCTCTTCCAACTGGGCCCACACATTAAAAACGAATATAATTTACATATCATTCAGACAGTTGGAATTCCCAGTTGTATAGAAGGATATGTGTCTTCTGTTCAGTTTCTTTTTTACTCTGGTTAAATAAATCCTTTCCCGTGCAGGAGAATAAAGCTTTCTGTATGCTTCGGTATGCAGGAGCTATTTCACATAAGCTATTCATGCAGAGCATGAAAGGCATCTTGCAGGAATAGCCTCAATTGGTTATTTTTAGGAGGGGGAGGATGGCATCAGCAAAACCACTAGAGAGATCTCTTCTGCCACTGTATACACATCTCTGAATAAAAGAAGCCAGTTGCTGCCTAATGAAAAGAGAAATTGGAAACCTCGCACAGGCTGACTCTCCAGTCACACGGCTGCTTTTGCCAAATTTTCCACCTTTCTGGGCAAAATTTCTTCTATCTTTCTCTGCAGAAAACCTCTACTACAAGAATTGTTTGGAGAGAAGAGAGGGGGGGAGAAATCAACTGGTGGACTAAGTAAATTAGTTCAGGGACATTTCAGGCTTCCCTAATGGCACATTTATGGATGCTGGATGTTTTGGGAGGTATGGGAGTAAGCAAAGTCTAATTGCTTCTTGGGAGAGAGGCTGATGTCTGTTTGTCCACGTCTGCCTCATTCTCATTTATACACTTACGTAACTCTCTGCAACCCTGTCGTCTTCTAGGTAGGACAACAGGATACCGAGAGTGTGAATCCAGTAAAGATAGCTTGTTTGCTCCAGTATCACCCAAACATCAAAAGCCTGATCCAGAGTCTGTTGAAGGAAATGCTCGTATTGCCAGCAACCTTGGCTTTGGATGAGGTGTCTTACTGGTTTTTGGTTTGAGAAGCAGAAGGTTGAGGGAGGGAAGACAGTTATTTACCATCACAGCCCCATTTGGGGTTGCAGATCTGGAAGCGAGAGTGGAAGATGGTTGATGCTGGAAATGGATTGGTGAGTGGTTGGTGGGATGCTGCCATAAATGGTCCATTTTTGGGAGTCTGAGAAGTCTTGAGTGTGCAGGATCTTCCTCAGAAGGCCATACATCATGGTGGGCCCCAAAGAAGGTTCCTTGTGCTGAACTTAATCCTGGTTTTATTTCTTTTTTTAGAGAGAAAGGGTGAATCTTATGGGGATAAGGACCCTTTTTCCCAGTCATCCTCATTTCAATTCATGATTAGGTATTTCTGATAGTCCTCTAAAGTCCTTATCATTTGTGTTTCTCTTCTATCTCTGTTAAAACCAAAAAAAAAAAAAAAGAAGAGGTTTTATTCCAGCCAGCCATTTGCAGTCACGCACAAAAGGAGAGGCTGTCTGTTTGGGTGTTTGGATCACTTTAGGATTAGCTCTGTGTTTAGCTCTTGCTACTTTAATTGGGGCTGCAAGTGAGAAATGTGTGTGGAGTGTGCTCTGCAGACTTCAAAAAAATAGCAACAGAGAGCAGCAAGGGCCGTGCTACTCTCACGGAGGAGAAATCAGTTTAATTTCCCAGCTTTTTCTGCTCAGATCTACACAAGCTGGAAATACATTGAAGGTCAAAGATTGCTGTCAGAAAAAGGGGAAGCAGTTTTGGCCTTTACACAATTTTCTGCTTTCATCTGCTCCTGAAAGTTAGTTTCTCTTTTCTTTAATAATGCTGTTTATTACTGGAGATCAGTTGTAGATCTCCTAGAAATAAAACTATGAAGCAAATTAAAACTCCTTTTAACAACTTGACTGAATCGCACCTTTTTGGTTCTGCTTCTGGCGAGAAACGGTGGAAAAATCTGACTATGACCGGTCAACCATGATGGGAAAACTGAGGCGTTGCTACTTGGTTTCCAAAATATCATCTTGTGTCTTTCCATGGGCAACAAACGTCTCCTTGGGTTTTGTGTGAAGTGTTATCTGCAGGTACGTTTGTGGATGCTCTTGGGGTGATTCAAGGAAAATATTTAGGGATTTGACCTAAAGCCTATCCAAACCTACAGATAGTTTTCCATTTAATCCCTTGAGCCTTGAGTCCTCCATACGGACTCTGAGGCAGTTTACATAGCAGAGGTGTGATTCGTAGTTATGCAGTTTAATAATTAGACATTTTCTAGGACAAAGTCATTGGTTTCAATGCACGCTCTTCAGAAGAACACGATGCATTCAGGACTGCGCTGCCATCACCTTTACACTTCGCTGCTAGGAAGAAAAACAATTGTCTAGAATTCTGAGGAAAGCATCCCATCAGTCTCCGTGAGCATCACATTACGAGAACACAGAGGACTTGGGGGAAAAAAACATCCTCTGGACAGCAGACTTTGAAGCTCTAGACGAGAAGTATTTGGTTTGGGAATTACGTCACCTTATACAAATTTTTTAGTACGAAAATTTTGTAGGCTTTAAAGAGATATTAGATGACTCTTTCTGTCAGTAGAACACATACAACCCTTAAAAGCCTCTGGTATTTGCTATAAAGTCTTTGTAATTTCCTGATCAGTGAGGCATCTGAGCATTTTACATTTGTACATGTGCTAAACCGTGTACGGATTACCAAGCTTAGTATCTTTTTAGTACAGATCAAGGTCCATGAGCTCCGCACAAACCATATGTTGTAGATGAGGAGGGTGAGCAGGGTATGACAGGTCACAGAAAGGAGCAGTTGAATTGATCAGGCCCCTTTGTAAGAAGACATCTGCTCCTCTTTAGTTATGCAGATTTTCACCAAGTCACACATTATTGCATCTCCTGATGTCTTCATAAATTAAATGTTTTCATGCTTTTTACTCCTGTGTTTAAATTTGAATCGTTCCGGGGCTGATGCCTTCTTGGGTAACGCTGTTGATAATATGCCACGGGACCTGTGAGTTTTTGCTGGTCTTGAAATCAATCTCTGAGTTCCTGCATGCATCTTGCTTACACCTTTCCCCGTGATGATTGATGTTAACTAAATAAGCTGCCATCTATGGGAAAGTCATTGTATGCTATTGATTTTATATAACTATAGTTCTTGAAATATTTCACCTGGATGGAGAAACGGTAATTTTAAAACCCATTTCTTTTGGCCTGATATAAAACTCTTCCCAACCTGTGGGTGTACAGGGGAGCTGGATCAAATCCTTCAGTACTTAGGGGTATGTATGCATGTAGGTACCAGCAGTAGTTCCCAGTGTGCCTTAAGAGGATCTGATTTTAACTGCTCTTAGTTGGTGATGCTGGCCCTTGCTTCAGCATTATTTTCTCCCAGCTATAACTGGTGCAGCTCAATGTCAGCGTGATGAGAATAGAGTGAAACTGCAATGATACAAATGTGAATCAGCCCCATTAATAGGAATCAAGAAGATGCTTTTACCAACACAAAACATTTAAATGTTGATGCTGGGGGAGTGTGACTGGTTTGACTCATGTAGCTTCGAGGTTCAATTTGCTTTAGATGTCTTCCTCCCCTTTTGGTTTGATGTAATATTCCATGATGGAGAGAAAACGAGGACTTTTATTCGTTGAAGCATGCCAGACTCTTCATTCCTGAAGCAAAATCCAGAACGAAGAGCTGAGCCTTGAAACCCTCCCTATAGGTAAATAAAAGTGGTTCTGATGGATAAAGAAGGGGGTGAGATCTATATTAAGACCCTCCTGTGAAACCGGTGCTGGCATCAGCTTCCTTCTTCCTGCTTTTGGAAACTCACCCATGAATTGCCTTTGCAGAGCGCTCACTCATAAAGAGAAATTATCTTAGGGGTAGTAGGGCTTCAGCTGGGGCTGCTCAGGCGTCATTTCTGCAACGAAGGCTCCACGGAGAACTCCTCAAAACGGTCAGGATAAATTAATCTCTGGTGATATTCAGGATTGGAAAGCATAGCCTTGCTTTTCCAATACACTCAAAAAGACAGAAGAAGGGGATGAACTGCAGATGTGCTTGGAAGAAAATACAGTTTCAGGCCCAGTAAGAAAATTGCTTTTTCTTCCCACTGTTCTTACTGGTTTTACTGGTAGTAGTGCTGCTTTTTAGCCTGGGAAATCAGTATCTTCCACTTGTGTGTTTCCATCCCTAGATGGAGCACTGCGTGACACACCAGAAATACAAGCCAAAGCATCTTTGGTGGCACTGTCCACGTGATGCTAAAGATCCCTTAACGCTGGTAATTAACCCAGGGACGTTTCTTTCTAATATAAAACAAGTTTTGATGTCCAGAGTTGCCTTTGGCTACTGTTTGAATGAATTAGGATTTCAATACTGCCTCATATTTACTAACGCACAGTAGAATGAACTTGGAGTTAGATCCTCATTTAGTTAAAATAAATGTACTTCCATGGTATTAAACAAATTTAAACCAGCGGACAGTTTGGCCTGGGGGAGTGTAAGGGGCTGTGTGTTGGATCAGGTTCTGAGTTGCATTATAATGAGTAAGAAATCTGTAATGTGGTTGAGTTCAAGAGAAGAGGTTTACACAAGGCTGGCTTTGTACCTCATGCCTAGATTTCCTAACACGTAACAGAATGGAAACAAATTAACGTGCCATCAGATCGGAGGGTCGCGAAAGAAGAAATAGTTGATACAACTTTCAAATGCACATCCCTTCATTTTCAGCGGGTAGATGCAGCTTATCTTTTAGATATTTGGTGTTTGGGCCTTGTGAAGAAAACATTTCAATGAAGAAAAATAGATCAAGGGATGTTTTCAAAGTCAGCACTTCCACCAAAACCTTTCAATCTCCTGGTTCATTTTCTGTACACCGTGACCCTCTTGATTGTCATCTGCTCTTTTCCAATTGTAAGCCTTTCTTTCTCTGCTCCTTTCCCTTGTGGATCTCCTCTCTTCTGAGCTCTCTTTTCTTCCTTTGTGAGCCTTCCCTCCTCCTCCTCCTCCTCCTCCAGCTGCCTCATTCGGGCTGACACCTTTTGTTAGTGTTATCAGACAGATTAGAGGACTCTGGTTGGTGAGGGAACTGGTGCAAATTCTTCTGGGTCAACAGGTTTGTTGCTGATGATCACACTCTTTGATTGCTCAATAGCGGTGGGATTGATCAATATCAACTTTGTGGCTGAGACTGAGTTTGAATTTGTGTGGGTTTAATTAGCTGAGTACTGATTTTGAAGGAAATGGGGATTTGGAAGAAAGGGGAGAGAGGAACTGGTGGTTGCGTTTTTTCCCCCTTTTTCCCCTAACTTTTTGTCTCATGGGTTTTTAATAGATGATATTTCTGGGCAAAACAGGGTAAGAAAATCATCAGAATAGTCAAGGCAGATATTTGAAATTTTGGCAGGGGAGCTCTGTCAGCCCTGACTTGGTCTGTGATTCTTCCTAACTCTCCCAAGTAATTCTGCCAGTCCATCACGGATCCATCCCCACGGCTGGGAGATGCCGCTGGGTTGTTTCCACCGTGTTGTTTTGTAAAGGTCCTGCATTTCCCTCTTTGAACCCTCCCCAGTGGTTGTCCGCGTGTCTTTACTCCAGGTGTTTGGATTAACATCCCTTGACCTTACACTGAAGCCAAGATCTTGCTACGTTCATTTTTTTGAAGGAAACTTTTTGACGCAAGTTGAAACCAGCTCTGCTCTTCATCCGTAGCAGAATAAACATCATAAACTGTGCGTGCCTAATATTTTAGTGTAAAACAAAAACATTACAGCTTAGGTCTTGACTGTTCAAAGCAAGAGAATCTGTGTTCTGGGTATCTCTGTCTGTCATTACTGAAACCCTGCTTATTAGCGAAAGCAAAGAATCAAATCTTGTTTGTTTCATTGCTTTATTTCGTGCAGCTTAAATACATAAGGTTGTTGCAGAATATCATTTATTTTGCCGTATTAACAAATGTTTGTAGACGGTATGAACTGGGTAAAACTATTCACCCTCTATTCACACATCATGGCTTGGAATTCAATCCGTGAATCAACTGATATAATACAATAGCGGCGTCTTCAGGCAACTGTGCAATTTAATAACAGCCCTCAACAAAGTAGGCTTGCATTAGGTCTGTGCTGTGGTTAACCTTCACAAGAGGTTTTGCAGAGAAATCAGGCTATGTTTATCCGTCTGCCTCATTCGTTTCATGTTTCGGTGTCGGTGGGTTTAATAACGTCTCAGAGACTCCTGCAGGAGAGAGATGGATTGTGAAAAGGGAAGGAAGAAAGGGTGGGCAACAGCAAAACAATCTCCCTGTGTATTTTACTCGGAGTCCCAGTGGATTAGCACTAGTCGTTTGCATTAGCAATGACAGTACAGAGATGATTACTCTTCCCTAGAGACTGGCAGGGATAGAAATGGTGCTCCATTATGTTGCTCGTTATTATTCTCCGTGCTAAGTGGCACAGTGACTGGGGAGCCAAAGGGCAGAGTTGAGCAGTGTTTTTAAGCTAATAAAGTTGTCCGAAGCAGGAGATGGGATTGTTAATACAAAAGCTTCGTTCCGAGGTGTCTGAAAGTACCTTTTTATTTTCTGCTAAGCTGAAAATATGTATTGGCGGTGTTGGTTTTACTCAGTTTGATGGAAAAATGTTTACTTTCCCTTCTGTTTGCTTTACTGAAATTTTATATAACACTCTAGTTGCATTGTGTTAAAGGATATTTTCCTCCCCAATTCAGATTTCTGGTCTTGTTCCCTCCTATTTATGTAAACTAAAGTGATGGAGAAGGGGCCACTTTGAGGATGGGCTTCTTTAAGAAAGCTCATGATAATCTGCTTTCCTTAAGCAAACCAGAGTGACCTTCTTTCCACTTCTGAGAAACTGTTCCTGAGGACTTGTCTTTCCTGAAGTCTTGTCATTCCTTTCTGTTTAGTCTTTGCATGGAAAGCAGGTTTCATGGTCTTAATCCCATCGTTCTCCCCCCCGCCATTGCTTCATTATCCTCTTCATGGTTTATAGATGATTAGTGATGTAATTCATCTCAAACACAGCAAAACTTTACAACTACCAATGAATAACATCTCACTGGCTGGCTTGCTTTTTTTTTTTTTTTTTTTTTTTTTTTAAGTGTGAGACAAAATGACTAAATCAAGAGATCAGATGACAAAACAGCAGCAAAGTTGGTGAGCTATGGATTTGTGCCTCTTGGCTGGGCAGGTATTGAATATCTGTTGATTAGTGAAATATTAGCTAATAGAGGGGGGTCGTTAAAATAAATTTCTTATTTATATATCTGTATTTATCTTGAAGTGTAGTAGTAAACGTTGTGGTGAATTGAGGGGAAAAAAAAGTTTTGTACCTCACCAATTTTATAATAATTATTTCAGTTAAATGCAGAAAATTTTGTTACAATTTGGGCAATATGGTAGCAGGATTTCAAGTTTATGTTATCTTTCACAAGAAGAGGGTGATTTCTGGGACCAGGGTTGAACTGCAGTGTACCTTGTATCTTTGTTCATGCCTGGCTACACGACAACATAATTTTTGCCAAGATCTCAGTGCCAATAGATCGGCAAAGTCCTTGCCGTTGGTGATTTAGTTTGATGTAGCTGTATGAACGTGGTCGTGACTATCTTAATAATGTTGCATGGAGCCCGAGAAATTCCTGAATTATTAGAAAAAGGGCCCCTGCCCATGCCTTACCAAAGGATACCTGATTTGGAAGAGACTATTGCTTGATGAAGCTGTTGTATATTTGCAGTAAAGCAGTAGAGTCTGTGGGACACCAAAACGTTTATACTCCAAGAAAGGAGAGCTAGGGCTGTAGTCTGTCCTATGGATCTGTGGTGCTGTGAGGTGAAGGCGACATATGGATGCAGGACCCCACTGAATTGTAATAATCCATTCCCAGTAATAATAAAACAATAACCTGTGATTTATTTAAGCTACTACATGCCAAGGTGCAGCCAAAAAAGCAGTAAGGTCCTTGCTTCTCTAACCAGGACATGGTTGGGTTGTGGTGATCTATTGACTAAATATGCCTGCTGTCTTCTAGTGGGGTAAGAATAAACCCTACACCAGATCTCTGAGACACCCCAACTGAGTACATCCCGTCAGAATCACAGAATTATTTGGGTTGGAAAAGCCCCTTGGGATCATCGAGTCCAACCCTCAGCCCGACTCTACCAAGTTCTCCCCTACTCCACATCCCCCACAGCTCATCCCAACGGCCCTGAAACCCCCCCAGGGATGGGGACTCCCCCCTCCCTGGGCAGCCTGTTCCACTCTCGGACCACTCTTGCTGGGAAACATTTTCTCCTCCTGCCCAGCCTGACCCTCCCCTGGGGCAGTTTCCAGCCGTTCCCTCTTGTCCTGCCCCTGATCCCCTGGGAGCAGAGCCCAGCCCCAGCCTCTCTGCAATGTCCTGTCAGGAGCTGCAGAGAGGGATGAGGGCTCCCCTCAGCCTCCTCCTCCTCACCCTGAACACTCCCAGCTCCTTCCCTGGCTCCTCACAGGATTGATTCTCCAGCCCTTCCGCAGCCTCGTTGCCCTCCTCTGCCCTCGCTCCAGCCCCTCGATATTCCAGCACCTCGTCTTTCCTGGAGTGGATTCATTCCATCATTGTGGACTGTCACCTCATTTTTTTAATGCATCTGCTGCTCTCACTGGATCTTCAGGTTGTGTCCCCTCTCGTCCCTCTTTATCCATTCCAGCAGGATTTTCAGACAAGCTGCATGGCCTTACTTCCAAAATCTGCCTGTCAGGAGGAACGCTGGCGTTACGCAGCGAGTCTAGAGATCAGGATGTGCTCCTCTACCACCTGGGGTTGATTGGGTGTGCTTGGTCCCACATGCTCATCATCCGCCTCCCGGAAAGCAACACGTGTTTGCTGACCTCTCTGAAGTCAGAGCACATCTCCTAGTGCTGGTTCCTCCTGCGTCACATTGAGCATTGCTCCAAAATTGTAAGATTCAAATGCTTTTTGTTTTAATTAAGTAGGAGCTAAAATTCTCCTACAGTCAGGGCTTCGGAATCTCAACTTGAAATACAAAATTGGGATGTTTGCAATTTACACTTCCACTGTACTTGCGGGTGAAAAAAAAAAAAATAGCTCTTACTGGCACATTTTTAAGGTTTTCCCAGGTAATTTATGGACGGGTTTAAAAATTAATGTGCTTTTATTCCCATTCTGTAAAATGTTCCCCCACTCTTTGGATTTTGAAGCTAACATTGAGCTCTCTTGTCCCTCTGAAATGGAATTAAATTATTTAAGTTCTGTACTTCAGAATTCGTGAATATTCACCAAACAGTCAAAGACTATTTAGAGCAAAGGAGCTCTGTTGTTCTTCATAAAAGCTCTCAACCTCCTTGCTTATGTGATCTATCATCAACTGCAACGTCTATGGCCGCATTCCCAGTCCTATCAGCGAAGCCTAATGAAGGGGCTGGATTTGATTGTTTTTCTAGGTCTCTTTGGGTTGATGACATTAGCCATCAATCAGAAAGCTGCAAAGGAGCCTGTTGAAGCTCTGCCAGCGCTTTTTGCCCCAAACTGTGGGGCGAGCTGCCAACAGCTTGCAGGAACCCACCAGGCACGCCAGCTCGATAAAAAACGCAGATACGAAGACGGTGTAATTGAAAGCACTTTGGGTGTGCTTGGGCAGATTTGGGCAACGCTCAGGCTCGAAGTGCAGATCGGTGTTTTCATCGTGAATTTTTTTTTTTTGAAGGCCTAATCTGTGGACTATCAGATCTCACCAAGCGTATAGGGTCAGTTTACAAACCGTGAGCAGGCGTATTTATTTCATAAGAACAAACTGGAGCTCACATATATAAAGAAAATCCAGGCTAGACATATGTGTTTGTAGAGACCCAAGTAATGCAGTTTTTCAAATACACTTCAAACCTGTCATTTTTCAGTCATGTCACTGGGGTTGGCACCCTGGAAGGCAGCCTGTCTTTATTTACAAACTTTTGTAGAGTCAAGAAGTTTGTATTAGAAGATAAAATGGAGAAAGCTTGCAAATACTATCTGATGCCTTTCTAAAACTATTTCTAAAATAATATTCTGCAGCACGTAAGAGTATGAAAGTGAAATGTATTCTCAGTGCATAAATAAAATAGACAGTGGCTGAGGTTAGAAGGAGCACTCTATATTTTGTTTTCTCTTCTAGCATGTACTTAAAGGGAATTATTACTCTATTAAATCTTTTAACTCTTAAAGTTTATTCTTTGCTTGCTGCAGGTAATGAAATATATCGTTGCAGTTAAAATCTTTCTCTTAGTTTTCATAATGTCCTTTACTCCAAGCTACATCACGAAGGAATAAACACTTTTGATCTGACTCTTATCTGTGGTGCAGTTTACATGGTAAAAAGTCTGTCGTGGTGTTAAACGCTCTCATCTTCATTCATGTCCTGGGATGATTTAAGTACGTCACGAATTACTGGATCGGGAGTCCTGGGGTTTGGTTTTAAGGTCCGTATAATATAATTGGACTCGTTCACTAGGCTTGAGCTGCGCCCTAGCGCAATTGGGCTGTTAGCGGCTTTAACAGCCGTTGATGAATGCTGTGCTGAGAAGAAACCACAAGGTTTTGGAGCTCGCTAATTGATGCTGTTTCTTGAGAGATGCACTCACATGCATTGCTAGCTACCGAGCTGGTGCCGTTACTGTAAAGTCCCGACCTGAATTCCTTAAATCTTGTCTAAAACCAGAATTGGGTAAGATTAGCAGCTCCCTCTGAACGTTAGTAATAGCAAGAGGGTCAGTAACTCACCTGTCTCTGAGCCGTGCTAATAGTAATTTCTGCATTAAGTTCCTTCTGTTTGTTCATTCTTTCTGTAAATTAAGAAGTGAAGATTTGGGACTTGTCTACCATGTAACTTGATGAGCTTTGCAAACAGAGATGTGTCTTCGAAGAGTCGTTTAGAGCAGTTATTTTAGAACAGTTCTTTGCTGATGAAGACAAAATAAGCTATTAAAAATAAAAAAGATAAGACCAGTGCAGCAGTTATTTTCCTAATGTACTCCAGTTTATGGCTTTTTAATCTAGAATCACAGAAATTCCCAGTTTCTTACAACTGTTTTTCTACATTAGCAGTGATTTTGAATTGTGGCACCCGTTGCTCTGCTCCCCAGAAACCTTCTAGCTCAGGGCTGGGACATGATATCAGTTTATATTTAGGTTGATTCTGCTGACTGCAATGGGCTGACTTGAGATCTTCATTTTAATATTTCAGCGTGTATTTTTATTCTTAGAAAGGTAGCCCTTTGCCTTTTTAAGGAAACTGTGTTTCCACAAGGCAAACTTGGAGTACGGCTGCAGCCACGACATGTGAAAGGCAGCTGCGGTGGGACATATGGATCCTTCTGCCACGCTTGGATCGCAGGCTGGTGTCTTACTACAGGCAGATTGGACTAGGAGATTCAAAAACTAACACGTAGTAAGGCCAAACCTGGTGTGATCCCCTGGAAAGAGATAATGATTCTCGGTGAATCTTTGCAAAGAGGCAATAGCAATTTTTATTTTTTTTTTTCACGTCAGCTAAACGAGATAGAAATATAAATCCTGTTGTATTTGCTTCCCTTGCTAGGGAGGTTGTCCACTCATCTTTAATGTGTATCCCCAAAGGTCGGTGCCTTTCAGACTCCAGAACCAACGCTCTGCTGCTCCATGGCCAAGGAGTCATTGCTCTCTGAGGTTTGCACAAAACCACAACGTTATCATGAGCTTCCACGGCTGCCTGAGCTGCTCTTTGCAAACAGTTTTAACACGTTTTGTGATGACTTACTGCCCTCAAAGGAGACATTAAGTCCTATCTGTGGAGCCATGAGTATCTGTGGCTTTCCGCGAGAGGCTGCTGGCTTTCTTTTTTGTGGTTTTCTGTAGTCCAGCCGTGGTGGAAACCCACGTTCTGACTTAGCCATGCCAGCTTTTCTCATTCACTGGCTGAATTGGTCTCAATGTATTTAAATTTCTCATTCTAACCTCCATTCCCTTTTCCAGCCCCTTCTTGTTCCTCATCATAGCAGCTCTGCATCTGTTTCCCTCCTAAAGATTTACACATGGCAATAGCGTGATATTAAGCCAGTTTTCCTCCTTATGTGTCTGTTGTTCCTCTCCTGTCAGAAACAGGGTTTTGATGGGATTTCAGGGACACAGAAGGAGCGGCTCTGTGTGACCATATCTTCTCTGAGCTGACCAAGTGCTGTTGTCCAGAGCCATCCAGGCACCATCCAACGTTACGAGTCTTGCCAAGTGACAGGAGAAAACTTGAAGTATGTGGTCAAGGGGCAACTAAGGACTACTCAGCTTCAGTGATCAATCCAATGTCTGTTCTGTTGTCTTAAGTCTCCCTTCTTTGCTTGTTAAATACATTAGGAGGCCTTTGGGCAGATAAATCTCAGTTGTTCTTTCTGACCTCCGTGCAAAAGCCAAGCAGTGCCTGGAGTGCACATCAGCTGGCTGTTATGCTGCAGCGTTCCCATCAGGCTGCCTAGTCCTGCTGCTGTCAGGCTCATGCTGAGGTGGAGAAGGAAACAAAACCTACTATTTTTGAATGCAGAACCAGAGAAGTGTTATCTACTTTCATAGGGAATAGTGTGAAAATCCAGGGAGAAAAGGAAATGATTGTTCCAAAAGACTTCATATGTAATAGAAGTGGACACTTCTGGCGCGCTGCCACCCAGCTGGGGTGTGTGCTGGGAGTTCACAGGAGACATTGAATTGTCCCAGACAGGTTTTTAAACCAAAATAAAAGGCACACGTGCACTTTTTTTTTGCAGGTGGCTGAAAAAGTGACAAAAGACATCAGCTGCTCAACTTCTGTCTTCTTTCTGCAGTTACAACAGGAGGGGGACTTGAGCCATGAACTTCTCTCCTCACTGTCTTCTCTCAAAAAGGCAGCTGGGAAAATCAGCAAAAGCCTTTGGCTGTGTGAAAGGTTTCTTGCTTTGTGCACCGTAGCTTGTATTTCTAATGAGGAACCAGTATACTGCAGATCTCATCCCTTCCTTGAATCCTTCTCTCCAACTGGTTCTCAGTTAATCCCTACGATGACCAGTCCTGGGCCTTCAGTATCTGCACATCAGAGCAGAGGGACAGTGGATTCAGACGTCTAGAGATGTTGGATGTCCACAGCAAATATGAGGACTGGGCAGGAAATGATTATTTCTGCTTGTGTACAAGTTTGGATACCAAATGCTTTCCTCAAGGCAGTCCCAAGAACATAATTTTTGTGGGGTTTTTTTTTTTTTTTTCTTAGTAAAACTGCCATCTTACTCCAAGATCCATAGATCATTGTGGTGGGATTCTGGAAAGCTCCTTGCAGTGTACATGTGCCACCAAGCAGACGATGGCTTTTTCCTTAAACCCTTAATCCATGGCAAGCGCTCAGAAGGGGCTTTAGAGGAAACTTTGGGTTTGGGGGAAGCTTTGCATGGCTCTCTTCCTTCTGGGGAGAAAGGTGCAACCAAAAATTTCATGTGATGCTAAAGGGCTTAACGGAGTGCCCAGAACTGGGAAGCTTTTTGCAGTGCACTGACTTCTTCTGCAGCCCTCAGTACTGGCACCTCTTCTCTGTGGCTTTCACCCTGTTGGTTTTGCACATGATTTGTTCTTTTCTTTTTCCTTTCATCTCAATTGAAATTGTGTCCTGCCAGTACCTCACTGCTCCAGTTCATGGTGACACGCAGTAGCTTGGTCCAAACTGACCAGAGACACTTGTGCTGCAGAAGAACCCAGGTGACCTTCCCTCCAATCCCACCATATTCTGCAGCGTCCCACATCAGGTCACATTACATTCCACTGTTAATTAAAACAGAATTTTGAGATTATCATCGTTGCTTATCTTCTTCAATGCCCTCCTCCTTTCCCTAAGCAGATTTGTTGGCCAGCTTGGACATCTGGAAGTGTATACTGATAGTGGTGCTACTGCCACCACATTTTGTAGAAGCACCTCTGGATGTTTTACAGACACAAATTAAAATCTTGTTCATGTGTGGAAGGCCACATTAACAGTGGTGTAGGACACCAGGAGAGATTTGAATCTGTGGCTACAAAATCCTAAAATAGCTTGGGTTGGAAGGGACCTTTAAGGATCATCTAGTCCAGCCCCCCTGCAGTGAGCAGGGACATCTGCAACTACATCAGGTCACTCAGAGCCCCGACCAGCCTGACCTTGGATGTTTCCAGGGATGGGGCATCTACCACCTCTCTGGGCAACCTGTGGAAGTGTTTCACCACCCTAATTGTAAAAGAATTCTTCCTTATGTCTAGTCTGAATCTACCCTCTTGTAGTTTAAAACCATTACACCTTGTCCTGTCACAACAGACTCTGCTAAAAATTCTGTCCCCATCTTTCTTATAATCCCCCTTTGAGTCCTGGGAGGCCGCTCTAAGGTCTCCCCGGAGCCTTCTCTCCTCCAGCTGAACCCCCCAACTCTCCCAGCCTGTCCTCACAGGGGGTGCTTCAGCCCCCCGAGCATCTCCGTGGCTCCTCTGGCCCCGCTCCAGCAGCCCAGGACCCGTTTGGCTTTCTGGACTGCGAGTGCACATTGCCAGCTCATGCTCAGCTTTTCATCCACCAGCAGCACCCCCAAGTCCTTCTCCCCGGGGCTGCTCTCAACCCATTCATCCCCCCACCTGTACTGATACCGGCGATTGCCCCAACCCATTTGCCAGACCTTGAACTTGTCCTTGTTGAACCTCATGAGGTTCACATGGGCCCATTTCTCAATCTTGTGATAAAGTAAAGCCTTACTCAGATGAGCTTCTGTGGCAGGAGCTCAGATGTCAGAGCACATCCTGTGGCTAAGCACAGTGATTTGGAAGCTGCTTTCTTGCACTAACTGATGTGTACAGCCTCCACATGAGCGCTGTAGCATCTTGTTTTTCTTTACAAAAACAGGCCTGAATTGAACAATTCGTCGTGTTATCGTCGACTTTTAAAGATGTAGGCAGTTGGAGGAGTCATCAGTCTAACGACATGATATCAGAAAAGGGGATGAGAAAAAAATATTAGCTATGTTGTTGATGAAACAATGGGAGATACTGTATACAGCAATGTATCTATTGAACAAAAGCAATCGAAAATGAACTGTATTATTTCTCACTCACTTGTTCTGTCAGTGATTGAGGCATTTCAGAGCACAACCAGGAAAATAATAGGTTGCTTTCACAATGGTAGAAGTTTAACAAATGCTCAATCATTCATCCGACATCATTGCTGTCGTCGGTGAGAGCTTTAGCGTGTGCTATTGATGCCTTGCTTCATTCTTATTGCCTCTTGCTTTTCAGATTCAATCTCCCCGCAATGGAGGACTGAACATTTCAATTTGCTACCTGTAGAGTTGTATTGAAATGCTTGGGCTAAAATGAGAGAGATGATTTTTGGGTGAGGCTGGAAGCAGAGGCTTTGTGGAAAGCATTACACACACAAATCCTCCGACAAGACCTGCATTCACTAGCACATGTCTCCTAACTGTACGTGACACAAAGCAGGAGGATGGTGTTTGTAAGTAGAATATTCTCAATGGGTATTGATAAGCACTTTTGCATTGTGTGGATGTCTAAATCCATGTTAACCTGACATTCCGTTGCAATTGTAAAGTTTGATTTCACGGCCTTTCTGCTTGGCTGAACTTTGGTTTTGGACTTGGTGTGCTTGAAAGAGCTCGGTGTAAGCTGTTCATTCAGTGCCTGCTACTCATACTTGCTTGGTTCATCCTAAACCTAGAACTGCAGTGAATGTCCTCTTAATCACCTGCTAATTATTCTGAGCATTTGCATCCTGGCTGGTTAGACTCTTGGCGTTTGAATGGGAACAGCCTCTTCTTGAGGTGGCTTCCATCTGAAGATTTTGAAACACCAGGCAAGTTGTGTGTTTGGAAGGTTTTGCAGTCAACTTTTTGGTAGATGGAAAAGCCGAGGTGTAGAAGAGATGCATAACCTGGCACAGCGAGAAGTAAAACTCTCATCTCCTGGTACCCACTCCCTCCATCTGACCTCTGTAGACCTTCTCCCTTTCTGTGTATCTGAAGGCTTCTCAAGCCTTTGAAAACAACCACAGCAATAAGAGAACTAATTTGTTAGTTTATCAAGTGCATACGAGCGAGTGCAGTCCATTACCCCGTTCTTTGTCCCAGAGATGACCTTTATATTTAGCTTTGAGAGTAAAGCCATTAACAAAAACTTTTTCTGTCCTCTGGGCTCTGCTTTTTAATTTCTCATGCACTTGTAGGAACCCAGAAACAAGTTTTCTTCCAAAATGTGACTATTTAACGTGAAAAATGGGATGAATTGGAAACAGCTTTGGCAAAAGTCCTGGAGGCATTGTGTTGCTCCAAGTGCAGCAGCAACAGCTGAGAGGCAAAAAAACAAGGCTAAGGAGAGGTGAGTGAGGATAGCCTTGGTATTGTCTTACTGCAAACTGTTGGAAAAATACTTTTTTTCAGTTGCTTCTGCTCTGAACATCAGGCAGAAGCTCTGGCTGCCTTCAGAAAAGCTTCTTCAAAGCAGACACCCCTGTCAGTAGAGCCAAAGCGGCGGTAACGCAATGCTGCCAGGTGTTGCAGGGGTGCATGGCCAGATTTTAGCCCAGCCCGTCCTAAACCAGCCTAAAAATAACTGAAGGTGATCAACTGACACTGGCTGTATCACAGACCCCATTAGCTGCCTAATACTTTCGCTTACCTTCGATTTGGATCCAGTCCAGCGTCCTGGAGATTAAAGGCTTGGTGTGTTAAAAGCCCATTCATTATCAAGCTGAGACACAGCCAGTCCTTCGAGGCTTGAGTCTTAATCACCAGCAGGCTAATTTGGCCCATTAGAAACAGTAAATATCTGAGCTAGCGTGTGTGGGCCTCTTCAGGGTTCACTTCTGTTTAGAAATTCTGTCAATTAATTAAAAAAAAGAGTCTTGCTTGTATTTGTCCAGAAATAACAGCACAACATGCCCTCTTTGAACAGAAGTTTCTTCTACTTTGATCTCTGTGGACCCCTAAGTGGCATATATGAAATGGTTAGAAAATTTTTTCCTTTTTTTTTTTTTTTTTTGTGCTTTAGTTTTTTTCTCATTCTCATTTATTCCGTATGGCTGTGAGTCACTGTGTACAAATCAATATAATAGCGCTTTGGTTCCGATCTACAGTTTTTTAGCTTTGAATGCAGGCATTAAATTATCTCAGAGCTGTTTCAGTCTTGGTCATCTGGAGGCTTGTTGCTAATATTTAGAAGGTGCAATTTGTACTTTACCACTTTGCACTTAGCTACTTTCTCCTCTTCCACTGCTCTTGCTCACTGTCTCTCCCTGTGTATTTGCGCACCTCAATGACGTGGTCTAGAGGCTCTACCCTGGGATTTTTCTCTCATCTGGTAGCCTCTGAGCATTTGCCCCGTTCTGGGTGAGGCCTCTGGGGGCTTTTTTGTGGTTTTCTCTTCCCAGGAGTCATGGGCAGCAGAGATTTTATAGGAAGGTTTGTGCTCCCTTCTGCAGAAAGTAGATGTTGGGGCTCTCTTGTCTGTCTTCGCCCCGTGGCTCTGGATGGCATCTTGAGAAGTGGTATCCAGGGCTTTGCACCCAGAGCCCACATTGCAGCTAGGTCAGGAGCTGTTCCCTGCCATTCCTCTTGAACTAATGGATTTTTATGCTTATCTGTAAATCACAGGCGTTCATTCCCCTCCTTCTCCCAGCTGAAGAAGGATGATCCCTGTTGACGCCCCATCTCCTGCAAGTAAGGCAGCATGTCACGCGTGCCTGGGTGCGATGGCAATAGCTCAGGTTTTGGGTAGGTCACTGGGTGCAAACAGACTCTTTTCTACCCCTGGGGCTGTCTGGAGATCTTAGAGGAATAATCCCCAGAACCATCAACGTTAGGGCCCAAACTTGGCAAATCTGAGCTCAGGTTGCTCGTTCCACCACACGCTCAGCTGATTTGGGGAAGCAAAGACACAGCAGTTGCATGGAAAGGCGCTGTGACAAAAGCCAGCTTTCATCTGAACAACAACAGCAAAAAAAGTGATAACCTTTTGTTTCCGATCCCATCAAGTATAGTGCAGTAGAATAATCCCATCACTTGAAGGAGAAAAATTATGGACTTTCCTCTGATATATTATCTGTAGGTTGCTTGCTTCATTTGTTATAAGTCAATATTTTGCCCACTTGCTGTGGAAGCCTTGCAGAACGTGGACATTCAATTCTGAAGCACTTTTCATTGACATTTCTTTAATAAACTCTCATAAATTATAGACCGTATTTTACATCTTCTCCTCATGCCCCCAGAGTTTGTTCTGGATGGCTATGAAGAAATGAGATATTGAGTTGTTACTCTTCTTGATTAAGTCAATAAAATCCATTTGTCTTGTTAAGTGAGTAGCTCCATGTGACATGTTGTGCAATCCCAGATTCTTCATTTTGGGGTGAAAAACAATATCCAAGACAGTGATGAATTATCTGAAAATCAGAACTGACCAGCCAGTACCTCAGATCAGCCATGCTTGCCCGTAGCTGTGCCTGTACTGTATCGCCAGCGCAGCGCAGTCAGCACAACAGCTTTAGCTGCAATTTCAAGGTGATGATCTGTAATTATTAGATGATGATTGCTCTGAACACTGAAGAACATTTTGTTATTTTTAGATGACAGAACTTCTCTTTTTCTTTAAAAAAAAAATAAAATAGCATCACAGTGAAAGCTACGAGATGGAAAAAGAAACGTGCTAAATGAAGGAGCAGTTGTATTTTGGTTCATATAGAGTCTTTCATAAGAAGCAGCCTGAATTCTGCTTCGTCATATTGAATGGTCACGTTCCTGTATGACAAAGCCCATCTCTTTTATCCTAATTAGAAGCGTTAGAATTTTGGTGAGAGCTCGGTTTGGAAGTGATGGAGATGACTGAGCTATACTTGAAGCATTTGGGGATCCTGCTCTGCAACTCCACCCAGCCATTCCCATGAGGACTGCAGAGAGAGAAATCTATCCAAGTTATAAAATCCAGTTGTGCACTGATATTCTGTTTCTGAAGTCTTCACATCCTTTTTTTGTCTGATCATATTAGATTTTTGTCAGGGTTTTTCTGCATAACTGCTTTAACTTCAATAAAAACAACACTTCCAGAAGTAGCAACACCTCAACAGCAGCAACCAGTGAGTCCTTTCAGATGGATTTTGGGGTATGGGCTGCTCCTTGCTACTTTCCTAATTTAGGTTAGGATCTATACCTAGGGTTTTCTGAATGACAGCTGGTTATGATAAAAATAAATGTTGCAGTCACAGTTTAGATCCTTCTAAACTTAGACCACAAGGAAGCACAGAGCTGTTCTTCCAGCTTACTGTGTTGAGCAGATCGGTGTTGTCTCAAACTTCAAACTGGGAAAATTCAGGCTGAGTTTTCACAAGAGTTTGAGTGGTAGCCGTGCAGCTCCGTCATGTCATGGAGAACCCTTCATTACTATTTTTGAAGTTTGCAAGCCTTCTGTCTTAAAAAATTAATGAGGAAAAAAAAAAAACAAAGGCAAAATTCAAGGTAGTATTGGAAGTTGTGGATAACGGGCAATGCTGTATGTCGGAAAGGACTGAAGGAGAATCTGATCTGGGTTTGGCCCATGTGCACTCCCTGCCCTGTTCCACAACATTTTATGGTGGCTTGGGTTAATTCTGAATAAACATGAAACACATGCTTCCTGTCTGAAAACCAGTATTTGCTTTAATAATGAACAGAAGAAGATGAGTTTTGAAGAACTTGGGAGAAATCAGGATACTCTGCTCATTTTGAGACCCCTTTGAGTGAGACAACCTACCTGCCTGGCGCGCAGAGCTTTTTAAACTTAGACTAAAGCATTCTGAGTTGAGTTTCCCAGTGCTAGAGTGGCTTGGGTAAACGAGGAATAGAAACATCCGTAGGAAATAAAGAGCACCCGTTATTTTCAAGGTAAACAGCAAAAGAGCAAACCGAATCGATACTCAGAACATCTCGCTGCTATTTCTTCCTACGCTTTCTGCAGGCTTTGTCTTGCAAGTGGCTCTAATTAAAGGGAAAACGGAGGATGTAGAGGGTGAGTATTGCACGCAACCCATTATCCCCATCACACAATTAATGGCGTAGCCCTACGATGGGGTGCAGGCAGGTGACACACGGCCTGGCTGTCTCCTTGCCCTCTGATTAAGGGAGACATCCTCGTTTTGTGCCTTTGTCATCTGCCCCATCGCCTTGCAATTTGCTGTTTCCCTCAGCTCATGGGAGCTTATTATAACCCAGTTTAAAATATAACTGAGGCCAGGCTTTTTATTTTTATTATTTTTATTTTCACCTGCTGTGATTCTCAAATTACACCTTAAAGGGCTACTTGTCAAGGATGGTGGTTCCAAATTTAATCTAGTTTAATAATAATAGTGTTTGTCTATTAACTTTCTTCCTGATCATGAAAAGCTATTAGGCTCCCTCAGGAGAGGAATAGAATAGTATTAAAATCCAGCCTCTCCTAAGATCCGTATCACTGCCGTTCCTCCTCCAGCTCTGTGTTTTGGGCTTGTCTGAAATCAGTATCTCCCAGAGATTAGCTCAGTTATCTGTGTTTTGGGGTCATCAGCAACAGCCATTGCTAAATAACTCCAGCAGCAGCAGGAGCCTCCAACTTCTAACCTCAAGCAAAGGGAAGAATCTAATCCTGGTTGCACATTCTGTCTCAATGCAATTTGGTAGAAACACTTTCCTTCATTAGCTCAACTTCCCTGTCTTCTCTCGAGCCTTCCTTTCAAGCTGGTGTTCTTAACTAATTGCATTTTCAATAATAATAGTGTTTTCGGTTCCCTCCTGTAAGAACAAGATGTTCCTGTCTCTCCAGGCTTGCTGCAGCCCTCTCCCACAAGCAAAGCAATGCTTCTGCTGCCACTCCTGATCTGTGCCAGATCTCCAAGCCCATCAGGATTAGCCAAACTAATTTAAGCCTTCCTTCTCCATCATTGCATCATGATTTTTAAGACGTGATGTCACACACACACACACACGTTTAATGCTCTTTTTATTGGTACATTACAAATTTCAAATGAGTTTTATATTAATTGTCAGCTTTGGTCTCTTTTCTCGTTTCCCATTCCTGTCTGTGGCCAAGGTTTGACACGGGTGTGTCTTTGCATCTCTCCTGACTTACACAGCTGAAGATGTTGTCCACACATGGCTCAATAGGTACAACCCATACGGGTCCCCTTCTGGCAGTGGCACTGAGGCTTTCATAGCTTTTTAATATTCCCTAATTCCACTGTTGACCAGACAGGCCGTGTCTGTCGGAGGCTCAGTGGGAGCCGTGAAGGGGAACAGTGTTCAGGTGGAGCAGCAGAGAGGAGAATGAGGGATCAGAGAGAGTTTTCATTTATTAGTCTGTAGCAGCAGATTCCTTTGAGTCTTGGGGAGGCACGGGGCTGTCTGCTAAGGGAACAGTGCCCCAACTTTACTAAGGAGTTTTTATCCGGTTTTGAAGCCCTGCCAAAACCATCACGCAGGGCTGCCAGGAGCAGCAAGGATCTACCTCCTGTTGAGTTGCTGCTGGATCTGTTCTGTTCACCCCGTGCTGGTACAGCTCTCGCACAAACCCAGCGCGGGGAGACCTGCTCGCGGCTGCATCACGACAGTAAAAAGCATCATTTTGGCTGTTCCATGTGATTGTTTGACATGAGCCAGCACTGACACTTCAAAACGGGAAGAGTTTTTTGAAGAAAAAAGTCCTCAAAAACTTACTTTTAACTTTGGAATGTCTCTTTCAGTGCTTTACAGGGTAAACTCCCAAATCCCTTTTGGATTATAGTTGCTTCAGAGCTGTCATATTTTGGGTTGGCATTGTTTTGCAGTGCATTTGCAATTGCTGATTCACAGCAATAAACCCCCAGGACTTTGATTTTAATCTCTGAAAACAAAGTAGCATATGAGAAATGGATTTCACCTTGCAATGATTAGCTCTTAGCAAGCGCGTGCTGTCTTTCCGGAGACATTTAGAGTCAAACTGCGTCCGTAGAGACAATTCATCTTCCTTTCCATTGAAACTGCAGCGCTGAAATTCCATTGTAAATCAATAAAAAAGTTAGTCTTTTTGCTTTAGTCGGAGATTTTACATCAGATTACATTTTTTAGAGCTGTAGCCTCTAGTCCTGTCTACTTATTGCACAGTCACCGTAGTATTTAGGCAGTTTAACCTCTGGTAGGTGGCACAGCAACATCTGTTAAATTGAGATAATTCAGTTTTCTCTGATTAGGGAAACTACAAAAGCCAGAGGTGAAGAAAGCATATTAGATTATCCGACCAGTGCAATATTGCTTTTTGTTATGTGCATACATGGATTAAAAGAGAGTAGAGTGTAACTAAACAGGGCAAATAAGGGATGAGAGAAGAGAAGGATAATTACTCCCATTTTACAGGTGGGGAATGAAGACCTGGGAAGATTAAGGGATTGATCACGTAGAGCTCTGCACTTCTCTTGCCTTGATCTAGCAAACAGCTTGAGCATCTGCTGAGCTTTCATTACAGGAGTAGCCCTGGTGCTTTATGGATGGAAGCAGGAGCTGAACCAAAGTTTCCCAACTCCCTGTTCTGTGCTTTAAGTACAGTCCCATCCGCTGACTCAAGGAAGAGTTTTTCTCTTGTGTTCTCTGGTTTGCACAGCTTTGGTAACGTGTTTGGAGGCAGAGATCAAATATATTTTGAGAAAAAAAAAAAAGTTTATTTCAAAAGGGAGAGAGCACTCTTGTTAAAGCTGCATTTAAGTAGTTATGTGTTCTTATTGCTAGTCCTCGTAAGAAGTCTCTCCAATTTAGCTTTTATTGATAATAATAAAACTGGTGCGGTAAGCAGAGGTGAAAGCTGCTGGGCTATTTAACACCTTTGGGAATTTTGGAGTCAAAAAGAAAGGGGAAAATCTATGAACTATCAACATGTTGCTAGCTTTTTATTTCACGATCAATGTAGGATCTCGGCACATCACAGTGCGAAATGGCACATAATATCACAGTCCTAAATTGTTCCAAATTATTGCATTTTTAAGCCAAGCCAGCTTTGTTTAAATAATGGCTTTGCCACGGAGACTGTCGCATTGATTGGATTATATCTGTGTGTCATAGCAAGAAAAATGAATTTGTCTCAGGCTGAATTACAGGTTTACATATATTATTTAAGCATTGCTCTTTACCTCTCCCTCTGTCAATCTTCATCTCCTTGCAGATTACTCTATTTTTAATATTTCTCAAAGTCGAAGGTTACTCTACTCAAGCATCAGCTTTAAACCAAATGTTATTTTAGCAATGACGTTAGTAGTAATTAATAATTAAGGTGTTCATGAATGCATGTTACCATCCTCCCCCTCTGCTCCACTCTGGGACACCCCCCTGCAGGGCTGGGTCCAGCTCTGGGGCACCAACAGCAGAAGGACACGACCTGCTCCAGCGGGGCCAGAGGAGGCCATGGAGATGCTGGGGGGGCTGGAGCCCCCCTGTGAGGACAGGCTGGGAGAGTTGGGGGGTTCAGCTGGAGGAGAGAAGGCTCCGGGGAGACCTTAGAGCGGCCCCCCAGGGCTGAAAGGGGGGATTGAACTGCTGGGGTTTCAACCCCAAGCCCCAAATTAAGGCTGACATCTGGGTGATTCCCACAGCCCTTCCCAAAGGCGGTGAGTTTCCCTTTAAGCTTCCCCCCAGGGTGGGGCCTTGCAGACAGAGCCATCAGGTAAAGAGCCCCAGGTGTCTGCATTGAGTAACCCAAGGGCAGGTGTCCACTGAGGGATAACAGCTGGGAGCCCTGGCAGGAGGGGCAGTGTCTGTGTGTGAGGTGGGTGCCCTGTGCAGAGTTCCCTGTTGGGGAAGGACCTCCCGCCTCCCTGGGACTGGGCTCCAGGCAGGTC
>NW_020799092.1:80284752-80294536 GCF_003259725.1 Athene cunicularia
GTTGTTGGGGTCAGTGGGATTGATGTTGATTATGTATAACCTGACTGACTTGTTTGTACCCCCAGCGCTCACCCATGTGCTGACCCTTTTGTGTCAAATACAATTTGGTTATTGGTTCATCTTTATGCTGGCTGTGTCCTGTCTGCTGGGCCTGATAATTGGCAAATCAGGGAGGGACTCTTGATCAGGAGTGTAGGGGTAGGACAAGGGTTGATGTTTTTTAAACATCATTGGAGATTTAGATGAGATCTATGGCAGAAATTGTTCCCTGTGAGGGGGGTGAGGCCCTGGCACAGGCTGCCCAGAGAAGCTGCGGCTGCCCCATCCCTGGCAGGGTTCAAGGCCAGGCTGGACGGGGCTTTGGGCAATCTAGGCTGGTGGAAAGTGGCCCTGCCTGGGGCTGGGGGTTGGACTCAATGATCCTCAAAGATCCCTCCCAACTCAAACCATCCTGTGATTTTATGATTTTGCTGGATGAGAAGATGTCCAGTGTGCACTGAGGGATCCAGGAGCCTGAGGCAACCTGCTTTGGTGGTTTTGTAAGCAACAAGTTTTTTCTTCTCTTTATGTTTACTGAGCAGCTGGTTTTCTGTCACAAAACCCCTGGACCTCTTCAGTCTGCTGTGGCCCTTGCTACAGGATTGCAAAAGAAAAAGGAAAGAGCAGCATGTAAACACAACTGGAACGGGAAATAGTTGGAAGTAACAGAGCTGGAAATAGAGATTCCTCGCAGCTGTCCTCCACTGCACCTTAGTTTGCTCATTGAGATTTTCTGTTTCTCATTTCCATGGTTTTAGGAGGTCCCCCAGCAGCCCATTCTGAAGTACTCTGAAGAACCACATTTCTTGCTCATCAGTGAAGCAATGCCGAGCGGGAATGAGCTGGAGCGAAAGTCAATACTTATAACTTTTTCATCAAACCTTTAAACATTACATTAAAAATGTATTGTTTGAGATTCATGAAGGGGGGCACAGCAGAGAGGGCAAAGCTTCAGTAAATCTTTAGATAACAGTTTGCAGACCTAAGTGCAAGGAGAAGCAGTTCATTCCTTTTTGCACAAAAATCATCAGCCCCGGGTTAGTTCCTACGGGGACACGGCCCATGTGCTCATGTGCAAGCAGATGGAGCATGTGGGTATACAAGCACAGGAGATTCATTCCCTTTGTCTTTATCTTTTGTCTAGTTTCAAAGATTTCTTCCAAATTAATTTCAACAACCGAGGGACGTGAGAAGACCTGTGATGCCTTTACCGTGCAGTTCACCTTGTAGGTTTTGGAAAAGGAAGGACGTAGAGGAGAAGCTGCATATTTATTCTGTGGGTGTTATTTAATGATCAGTGGTGCTTCGGGTGTATCCTGAGGAAAATAAAATCAATATGGGAGGGTAAGAATTCGCTACTGCGCAACCAGGCAAGCACTCTAGTGCGTAAATAGACATATTAACTATGTGTGTTAAGTAAATTGTGTAGCATTTTTAATTTGCAGCTTGGAAATTTGGAGTGGAAACTCCAGTCAGTCAACCTCGACCTGTGGTGCTGATGACTGTCTCTCTATCATAACCGTTATTTTCATTATATTGTATTTAATAATGAAGGCCCAGAACTGAGGCACCTGGAAAATAGTTTAGGCCAGTTTTCTTCTTTTCCTACGCAGGGAGCCCCTTGGTTCATCACTGGGATTTTCCTGTATAAGGGCACAGTTGCGTTTTTAGACTGAACCAACTTCCAGGGTCTCACATGGGACTCAGAAGAAAGTTGCTGCAACCTCAGGAAATAACGAGGGAAAATGACACTTTGAGTTTGGGGTGGGTTTAATCTTGCACTGATTATCTTCAGGTGCTTGTTTACACACAAGTTTATCTCTGGGGTAATTTTCTGGAAAGGCCAATGCCAGTTGGTTTGGGAGGATGTCTGGGAATGAGTGATGGGACAGACTGACCACTGCAGGAGCACTGGCCTGTTGGCTGGGAACTACCTGTGAGCATTTTAGAAGTGCCGTGTGTCAGCAAAAGACAATAATAGATCCAAAGTGTCATGTAGTTGTTAAGCCATCGCTGTTTCTTAATTGGTAATTAGTTGTGTCTGTCAGGTTCAAAACTCTGTATAGTACAGGGGAGAAGAAAAATTCTTCAGCAGCAGTTCAAAACTCTCAACACAAGGAGAATCTGGGGTGATGAGCGTCTCTGTGCTGAAATTAGCTGTTGGGAATGATTCCTCATGGAATTACATCTCCCACGTACAATAACATCAGTTGTAGCTATGCTGGAGGCTTGCACCAGTGGGTATAATGGAGAAAAAAAAGCCCTGCGAAGTGTGACTGCCTCAATAGAGAGGATATTCATAGGATGGGCAAGAGCCTTTGGGTTGAGTGCCATGATTGAAATATGACTGAATATTTTAAATGTCTTTGTTAACACGGGTTCGTATCGAGGTTCCACCTTCAGCCTAGACCTACAGTTTTTATTCGTTCTTGCAAATAGATGAGGTGGGTAATTGAGCCTGGGTGAGTCCCTGGGGAGTTGCTGCAATGTGTGACAGCTCTTCCAAATAGTCCCCATGTGCCAGAGCAAGAGTATATATGCTGCAGACTTTGGATGTACACTTGAAACCAACTCAGGCTTTAGAAAGAAGAAGAATCATGCCTGTCTTTGTAAATTTTAACCATAAAGTCATAGAATCACAGAAGCATTTAGGTTGGAAAAGACCCTTAGGATCATCGAGTCCAACCATAAATCTCACACTACCAAATCCATCACTAAACTGTGTCCTTAAGTGACACATCTACTTATCTTCTGAACACCTCCAGGGCTGGTGACTCCACCGCTTCCCAGGGCAGCCTGTTCCAGTGCTTGACAACCCTTTCAGTGAAGAAGTTTCTCCTAATATCCTATCGGTTTCGTTTCATTTAAGACCGTTTATAAAAAATTAAATCCATATCTAGCTGTACTGGATGAAGGATTGTGGTCTTCTGCAAAACAGACCAGTACAGTGAAACAAAACCACCGTTAAGGTGAAGATGGTCTTTGTGTTCTTGATACCTAAACCTTCCCTTCAGGGACAGAAGTTCAGGACCGTCACCTGATGCCAGCTACTTCTCACGCCACACACGAGAGATCTGCTAGGAAGTGTTAGAGGGAATGTGTTTCTGAAAGCAGCTCACAAGGAGAACATAAATAATTCTTCAATGTTAGATCGAGCGAAGGAATATCTGTAGCTGTCTTGACTAAAAACCTACCCACAACTTTATTTTTGGTTGGAAAAGCAGTACAGAGAAGTAAAAAGTTTTGTAGACTGATGTGCTGCGGGAAATCGGCTCTCTCCATCCCAATGAGCATCTTGAGGCTGCCAGCTGGACAGAACTGGGTCTGCTCATCAATTGGGATGGAAGATGGCTTTAAAAATATATCTTTTATGTTGCAAACAGGAAATCACTCCCTCTGTACCAGTGCTAAATACTTGTCTCTATTCACCATTTGGAAATAGTTAGAAAGTAGTGATTCTTTCCAATTGGAAGTGCCGGTAAAATTCACTTCTTTTTTTTTTTTTTTTTTTTCCTAAAATGCCCGTTACACTTTGAGCAAGAGCAGTGTAAACACTGCCCGAGTTCCAGCATCAACACGCTCTTTACTTTAGTTGTGCCTGTAGTTTCAAGCGGCGTGCAGTTGTGTTTTCTCAGCTAACACAAGTTATAATCTTTTGTGGTGGACTGTAAAACAACCGTAGTACATTTTACCATATATTTGCGGAGGGTGAAATTGTTTCTACTGAGCTTGTGTATAAGTGCTGGGTATTTTTTTTTCAGACAAAAAGTCTTAAAATTGACTGTCCACTTTCCTTGTGCACTTTTACTGAAAATAAAGAAGTTGATACTTGAGGTAAATTTGATTTTAGGTTGGTTTTATAACCAAAAAAAGCAGGTCAATATTTTGTGACACAGAGAGGAGAAATCTTCTTGGAAGAATTTTTTTTTCATCTTAAAAGTGTGCTTTATTGTGAAGCTGTACTACTTAGAGCTGAATTTAGTAAAAAGTTGTAAGTGCTCACAGCCCAGCCCAGCCCCTGCATTTAATATCTCTGAATAATCCTGGATAGCCTGTTGCACCTGTTAATTACCCCTATATATATTATTTAATTATCTCACTACACCTATTGCTTTCTCCCCCTGAAAAAAAAAAAAAAAACAAAACAAAAAAAAAAAACCAGTGGGGAATAATGCATTAAAAGCATCTCGATATTATATTGCTTATTGTCTAGATCTCATTAACATTTGTTCATCTGGAAAAGAGTATTTGAGCTGTACCATACCCACTGTGGCAGTGCCCTCCCCTGCCACATCCCCATCCCTGAACGCTGAGGTGGTGGAAAAGAATGATTTATTCCGTAACACAAAACACTGTATCTTCTTTAATAACTCTGTAGGAGATGTTGATAGCTGTGGAAACTTGACGTTACCGCTTACGCTTTGAATGAGAGCGTTAAGTGTCGTGTGAATGGTAATTATGAATGAGGATCTTTGCCTCGTTAATAGACGCTGAGAGTTTTGGGCTACGTGGTGGTGTTTGGGACCTAAGAAGACCTCAAGTGGTAGAATTGTCCTTTTCCAACCTGGTTTAGTAACCCAACAGTGACCACATAGCTGTTTGGGCAAGGACGGGTGTTGTTTCTCATTATTTTGTTTTTTTAAAAAAAAAAAAAAAGAAACAGCAAAGCAATAGACTAACTCTGAAATAATTGCATTTGATATGGTGGCATTTAACCGGTGGCCACAGTGGCAGTTTTTCACTGCTGTTTCCATACCCCGACTATTCTCTGTCACTAGTGATCTGTTTGACAAGTCTTGTTACTTAAAATGAGTAGTCTCAGTTACAGCCATCCCTTAATTATTAAAAATTGTGCTTTTTTTTTTTTTTTTTTAAACTCCAGTGATGTAACAGCATTTTGGAGTGCTTTTCCTCTGTGGCACAAAGAAGAGAAGTCTATTAGTTGAAAGATACTAAATTCAGTGTTAGGTTAGTGCTTGGACTAGGTGATCTTCAAGGTCTTTTCCAACCTAGGTGATTCTGTGAAATTACCATGAAAATGGAGTGATTTTATTTTCAAGAAGAGTGACTGCAGTGCAGATGCATGTATGTGGTAGTGGGACCTGTACGTGTGTGTGTATTTTTGGTAGTTTAGGATCATTATATTAAAGTAAATGCGGTCAAACACACTCCCAGGTAGTCCCCAACTTGCTGTATTACAGATTTTTTTCCCCCTTCCAGCCAGGTGGTTTTGCGTTCACTCACTAAAAATGACCCTAAGAGGCTGGGCTGAGATATTGGAATGTAGTTCCATCTGATCTTGGAAATTGTCAAAGTTAACAACTTTCAAAACCTAAAAATAAGGAAGGGCTATTTTGCAAACCCCATGATCGATGTTCTGTCAGAGCTCACGTTTTTATTTCATTCCTCTGAATTCAATATATAGATTCTTATCCAAAGTACTTACTAGGCACTGTTGACTCTCTCCCTTGGGCTGACCAAAGATGAGTGTGTGGGGAGAGAGGGGCAAGAAGGACAATAGTTTTATTTATTCACTTTTGTATTAAGTGAACTAAACTGCGGTTCCAGCACGAGTCCCATCAACTGCTCAGTCCCTGAAACCCTTTTCCAACTCTCCATCCATCCTTACAGGTCACTTAGAGGTTTCCAGAGAAAGAGGTGACTGAACCGACTTTCATCTTCTGTGGCTGTTACTGTGTTAGGTGAGAGGAGGGCGTTTTATAGGTTGAATCTTCTGGTAGGATTATATAAGAACCGGCACCTTTTAAATGAGGTCTTTGAATGGATTTTACTTGATAATGACTGGCCTTTCTGCCTCTGTGTGGAATTGATACGCTCCATGCACAGTTCTGGCTTTATCCAAGGGTGCAGGTATCTTGACTGCAGGGGGGAGAAAGATGAGACACTGAGTTAATGAAGGGTGATTTTTTTGCCCCTCTCTCTTATTCATTGGTCATACCCCAGAACTGACTAGCAAGAATCCTGACCCAGAACGAGAGCACGAAAGACTTCCTTGAAGCACACTGGGAACTCTCTTTAATTGGCTTGAAGTCATTCTTGAGTGGTAGGAACTTTACCCTTCTCTCATTTATTTAACATCTCTGAGATCATTCCTTGGCTTGCATTAGTCTTTGGGGTCTGCTTAGTACCTGGATCCACCCGCCAGCTGCCTGCTCAGTGACAGTGTGAGATTTCTGTCCCGTGCAGAGGAAATTGTTGAATCTCCATTGGCTTTCATCATTCTCTCACCAGAGTCACACTGATGCTCTTTTTTATTTCCCTGGTTGTTGATGTCACGCTGTCCTTAGACTGCCAAGAAAAGGAGAGAGATAGAAGAGAACGTGCAAATACCGACTCAGCTTGGGGAATCAATGAGTTATTCGTAATGGTATTGTACATGGCTGCATTCAAACTTAATTGTAGAAGCCATTATTTTGCTTGTAACAGCACTTTGTACTTAATAGAAGTCACATTAACTGAAGGGCTCAGAAAATATAAAAAAAATATCTTCTTTTACTTTGATCTGCTGTTAAGAATATTTTTTTAGTAATGTGTAGTCAAGCAGCCACATGGTTCAGAAGCCAAAGTAGCTCTAGTGGTGGTCTGAGTAGGAAGAGTCATATTAGTTTTAAATGTAGGGTTCATTTTCTTTTTAAAAAATCATTACTAGCTCTCCCTTGGAATGGAACAATTATGAAGAGAGCTGTATCTGCTAACTCAGTAGTTCTTCTCCACTACTTATGCTTATCATATCTGAAAAAAAAAACCTGAAAAAATCAATTCCTGCAATCCCTAGCCACATCAAAACAGCCCTTATCAATGTAAGCCTAATGGAAGTTGCCTTGTCTGTTTGAAAGCATGTGAATCTCGGGGGTCAGGATATAAATTCTTTCTTCTGTTATACTTGCAGATGCTGCTATGGAATAAAGAGGTTTTTTCCACTGAATAAGGGTGATAAAAATTACTCACTAAAATTGTTCCAATTGAAGCAGCTTTTAAAGAAATATTTGGTAGCAGGAACAGAACACAACTAGATGGCCGTTCAACATTTGAAAATAAGTTTCATCTCGTTTCAGTGGTTGAAGTAAGTTGAGCGGGTTAAAGTAGTAGGTAGATTCAGGAGGAGAGAAGAAAGCAACAAACCAAACCACAAAAAAAAAAAAAAAAAAAAAAAAAAAAAAAATATCCCACAAAAATTGATTTGGCCACAACGTATTTTGGATGGATCTGGGTTAGTAAGGGAATCCATAGTGCCAAGAAGGCCAGCGAAGAAATTAAACAGAACAATAACTAGGAACACGTTACAACGCGTGTGATGTATTGCACATGGAGGAGAATGGTGGAGTTCTGGGCTGTGGTTTTGCAAGATAACTGGTTGGGGATGGGAGGTTTTTTGTGTGTTTTAAGTTGGTTGGCTGGCTTTTAAGGACTCTGTGCAGGAAGATGTTGTGAGGATTGTGACCTTTCGAGACAGACTTTGCAAGGTGTGAGAGATGGCCAGTCCCCCCCGTCTGAAGATGATGGAAACTAGTAGGTCATCCAGCCTTGGGCTTTCGGTGGAGTTCTGGCAATACGGAATTAAATACAACCACGCTGCCATGTAGGAAACAAAACACTTGCGTTCGCTTGACAAGGACAGAGAGCAAGTCTGTGGAAGACACAGATGTGTGTGTTTTCTTCTTTCTTTCTTGTTTTCTTTTTTCTAATCCCAAATGTTCAGCAGGATATTGGGTCACTTAATTGCATTTTGTTCTTCGCTGGCTGCTGTTCTTATCACAGCAGCACAAGACTCTGCGAGTTCAGTCAATACTTGTGTATTCATGGGAGGCAATCAATAAAAAAAAATTTAAAAGGAGTCATGGTAATTAGGCGAAAGCTGCTGCTTATGAGTTTTCAATAATTACTTTAACTTCCTCCTTTTCTAACGTCTCAAGAAAATGGTGTCTGATTGAAGGAGGGGATCTTGCTTGACTGAGGACATGTCAAAATTCAACACAGCCAAGCGGGAAGTCAAATTAGTGCTTTTTGTTTCAGCACATGAAGGGGGCTTCACAGGGAGACGGGGAAAGAATAGTCTTGATTTTTAGACGGTGCCAGCTAGCAGCTGTGCCATTCTCTCTTAACTGTTTGTCCTCTTTTTCGTGACCTGTAACATTAACTCCCCTGGCAGTAACCCAGGGGCTTGCATTTCTCAGAAGAGCTCTGGGGAGATGTACCATCTGGAGGAAGACAAAAAGTTTTGAGGAATGTGTTGCTCACTTCTCCTTGGCTTTCTCACAGCCATGTATTTCTGAGGCCACTTATTTCCTACAGTTGTATTCTGAGATCCAGAAATGAAGGGGGGGTTTATGGCTTGTCCACAACAGGGTTTCTGGCACTAGCACTGCTGCTAGACCTGTGAGTGGGAGGAGAAAAGTACATAAATCCGTGTGCTTCAGTGCTGAATGATCAGTTGTCTCTTCATTAAAATGTGCCACGGCATTTTCTGTCACTGGCTGATAACTCCCTTTGCTCAGGCAGGCTTGAGTCCGTCATGATAGGCAAGGGCCTGAGATCTTCATCCCTGCATCAGCAGAGGTTTTCTGAGATGGTGGGGTCAGATTTGCCACCCCTCAATTACTGTGTTGTTTTGGGCCCCTCACCCCAAAAAGGCCATTGAATGACTCGAGCGTGGCCAGAGAAGGGCAACGGAGCTGGGGCAGGGTCTGGAGCACAGGTCTGCTGGGGAGCGGCTGGGGGAACTGGGGGGTTCAGTCTGGAGAAGAGGAGGCTGAGGGGAGACCTCCTGGCCCTCTGCAACTCCCTGCCAGGAGGGGGCAGAGAGGGGGGATGAGTCTCTGGAGCCAAGGAGCCAGCGCCAGGCCCCGAGGGAATGGCCTCAAGCTGCCAAGGGCAGGGTCAGGCTGGCTCTGAGGAAGGATTTCTGTGCAGAAGAGGCTGTTGGGCGTTGGAATGGGCTGCCCAGGGCAGGGGGGAGTCCCCGGGATCCCTGGAGGGGTTGAAGAGTCGGGCTGAGCCAGCGCTGAGGGATCTGGGGGAGTTGGGAACGGTCAGGGTGAGGGTCATGGTGGGGCTGGAGGAGCTTCAGGGGCTTTTCCAACCTCGATGATTCTGTGGGATCACAGTGGGGGTGCCTGTGCAAGAGGTAAAAACCTCTCAAGTGCAACCTTCCACACTTCAATCCCACATTACTTGGAGAGAACACACGCAACTGATGAGAAGGAACACTTGTATAGCTTGGAAGACCATGCCATGGTCATGCTGAACTCATTATTAAAGTGTAAAAAAGCCCCCACGCCCTGTTAGTGGCTGTATTTTGATGATCACTTCGAGTAAAAATGACACAAACTGAACGTATGTCCTGTGTGTACGTACAAATGTATATGCACAAGGGAAAGCCCTTTTGTGCAAATAAAAGACGTCTCGAAGCATCACGCTGATCTCTCCTGAGAAAAATCTGTTTCATCTGGTGCAGCGTTGGAGAGGCTTTGTATCCACGCTGGCTTCGCTGTGCAATAGGTAGTCAAATAATGTTTTAACGTGGTGTGAAACCTGGGATCCTCCTGTCCGCTGGGCATTTTCTTCGTCCTCTGTCTAGAGACCACGTTATTGCTTCTCAGCTTCCGTGTGTGAAAGGCACTTAGTGGTCCTTCCCTGTGTGAGATTGGTTAAGGCTTTCTACCTTAAACACACACCTCTGTAGTCGTGTGGAGGAGGAAAAAAAAAAAAAAAAAAAAAAAAAAAA
>NW_020799092.1:80294586-80315744 GCF_003259725.1 Athene cunicularia
AAAAAAAAAAAAAAAAAAAAAAAAAAAAAAAAAAAAAAAAAAATTCATTATCCTGCACTCTCTTTGCTTCTACATAAATTGACTTGTTACTCCAGGGTTCAAAAAAGGGTCTTGTGTCCATGAATCTCACTTTGCAAACAAGCTGCTCTGTAAGAGCAACGTCGTGCTGGAGAGGAGCAGGCTGATACCTGAACTAATTCAAAAGGGACACAGAGCCCTTTTCATCTTTTCTCTCCATCGTTTCAAAGCCATGGAAATGGAGCCTGTGTCTCCTCTGCATTATTCCTGCATCCAGAGGGACCAGAATGGTTCCCACACAATTCTAGTTTGGCCCCGAGCAGCATGTTTTTATCCACTAGAGATTTTGCCACAGTCATTAAAAAAGGGAGAAAGGAGCAGGGGTTTTTTTAATTTTTTTTTTTTTAATAGCTGAATCTATCACACTTTCTTTTACCCCTGTTTCCAAAAGTTCTGCTTTTTGTGTGGGAAGTGTTGGAATTAATTTGAAAGTTTTAGTGAGGAGTACTGGTAGACACAGCTGTAAAAGCACTAGGACCTGCAAAAGCCCCCAAAGAGCTGTCAGAGCTTGGCTCTCTCTGTGGAGAAATGTAAATTTTTATTTTTTTTTTCCAAGTGTACAGAAGCTTTTTGTCATTTCTCAAGATTCAAGGCAGGTTTTTAAAATCTCAATTTTCCACATTCTGGTGGTCTGTTCTTGCTGTGCTGCCATATGGTGGTGACCCAGGCTTCCCTGCTTACTGTCAGTCTTGTTACACTGCAGATTCGGGGGAAAAGGAGGTGAAATCGCTGAATTGTAATGACTGTATCCGAGGAGTACCCCCCTTTCACCCTCCTGGTGCACTAGCCAAGGCATAGACCATGAACAGACTGAATGCTTCAAAGGTGAGATTCAAGATGTTAGAGTTGCTCAGTGTGATTTGTAAGATTTTTCGCATAATTGCGTCCCTCAATTTTCTCCTTTTAATTTATTTTGGAATGTGGGAAGCCTTAATAACCAGCCAAGCTTCAGTGCACGTAAATGCTTTCTAACGAAGGCAAAAGATGCTCCCTTCTCCCTGCCCTTATAGTTTAGATATAAATAGTTGAAGACAAAAATTGACAAATACTTGGAATATCGATGGCCTAGATGAGCCACACTAAGAAATATTGTGTCAGTATTTTTTAGTGTTGTAGCCACAGATCTCAAGATCCTGAAAGTTTTTCCCAGCTCCCTTTAAGATCTTCTCTCTTTGCTGTTGACCATAAGGTGTGAGTTTAAAGATCATTCTCTTGAAAAGTCACTTTTTGGCCAGTGCTAATGCCGAGACCAATTGAAATTGGTCCGGTTTAGAACTGACAAAAAAGGCAACATCAGCTTTTGTGCTAAGAAAAGTTTCTCTGAGCTTCCTTCCTGAGAGACTGGATTTCAGGTCGATGACTTGAAGGTGCAAGAGACTTGAGATGCAGAAACTACTCAGAAAACATTTTCCCTAGTTATTTAACAAATACCTTTTGATCTACCAGATCTACCTGGATGCATATCTAGTTTAAATACAGAATTTGGTTGTATTTTAAATAACTGGGGGGTAGATTGACCAGCCTTGGGGGAGCCCTTCTAGTCCTGGTAGGATTTGGAAATACTCTGAGCGCTATATGCTTCTACATGTTTATTTTCTGGCATATCTGGCAGCCTTACAAGCAATGACAACCTTGATAAACTTAATCAGTTTAGATATATTGGACGTGTAATAGTATTCCAGTGATAGCCAAGCCTATTATCAGAATAGAATCAGTCCTCATTTTAGGATGACTGAGTCCGTTTCAGTTGACTTCCCTTCCATTGACGTAGCCAATGCAGAGAGTGGAGCAGAGGGATAAAAGTTGTGCAAGGTGCCAGAGTATGATTTGACCCAGGACCGAGGCTTGTTTGGGATTTAAGGCATTTGTGGGATGGAGCCAATCTGAAGGTAATCTTTTCACTTAGATTAAACTCTGAAAAAAAGGATCACAATTTTTGCTGTTAAGCCGGAGAAGCGGGTAGCTTTTGCAATGACCATGAAACCTGGTGCATAATCACATTACCCTGTAGTGGGTGAGCCACAGGGAAGATAAAAGCTGTCAGGTAATGGAGATTAGTTACACCTATCTTGCAAAAAGGTGAGCTTAATTCAGCTACTGGGAAAATAGTGAGGCCTGAGTATATGGGAGGTCGGGTTAGATGGTTGTAGTGGTCACTGGGGGCCTCAGTCTGTGAATTTATGTAAAGGGATGTGCATTTATGAACAAAAAAATCAGTTTTGTCCTTGGAGATGGACTGCAGCCAGGCAGAACTAAACCTGGCCTCCTCGCAGGGGAGGAGCACTGCTAGTTTTAAGATGATAAAATAAGTCAACTGTCATTTCCAATGATCAGTCTAGGTCGTAGTGGGTTTAGTTATCTTGCCTTTGATAGAAGCATCGTGTCTTAGACACTTGTAAAATATTTCAGTTAGTGATGGTGATGATTTACAGGTACGGAGCCATGATGAGGCATCTCCCCCCTACTTGTTTCAGAAGCTAGTTTGGATCTCTCCAAGCAAACTTGCTTCCAGGTACCTGAATGTTTCTTTAGGAGCCCTTAAGCTGATGAACGCTGCTCATTATGAAACTATCTGCTTTCTGAAGTCAGTTTTACACACTTGGTGTCTTTAAGGAGTTTCTTCTGAGTTGCTCTGCCTGGAGTCGTTGCTTCTAGAGGCACGGGACTGCTGTAATTTTATCTTATCTGTATATATTTGAGAACACGCATGATAAAAACCCAATTAAATGACACAAGTTTATCTCAGTAAGATAAAAGATGAATCAGAACTTACGTTGTAGACGGTAGGCTCCTTCCTCTGGGAAACATCATATTATATTCTCCTAGTCTTAGGAGGTACCCTACGTGCCCGTGGACCAGCAGACATGTGCAGGACGTGCAGATGACCTGTGTCAGTCTAGAGAGGGGTCTGGAGGCCAAAAGACAGACACCCAAGGCCATCTCAAATACCCAGGTCTTGACATCTAAGCAGAACTTCTAGCTCGTATTATTCAGACACCTAAATTAAGGTGTCTGAATCTGGAGGTAAATCTTACTTGAGGTAAAGGTTTGGAGTTCCTGAGCTGAATCCTCAGTTGTGCAGTCACAGAAGGAGAAAATGAACTGAGATCGCAGACATAGCCATTGTTTAAGATCTTCAAGGCAGAACTCAGTAATTCCTTTTGCTTTTCTGACTGAGACCACGTCCATCTCAGTTCCCACAAGGAATTAATCTTAATTTGGATAGCTCAGTAGGCATTTGGGGCTAAGGCCCTGCTGCTGTACTACACGTGGTTCCAGAGCTTTGTTTTGGGTAATTTAGCCTGGTCTCATGTGTTAAACTTTCCTACCACACAGATTTGATTTGTGGATGTCTGAAGGACCAGGCAACAGTTTGGTCCCCGATGTTCTCATTAGCTGCCTGATTTGTTTGGTGCAAATCTTAGTTTGTACCAAAAAAAAGTCTCGTTCATGCACAAATAGACCTGCGAGCGGGAGCCACGCAGGGGAGGGGAACGATGGGGGTTTCACTTCAATGCCACATAATGCTAATGTAAACACTTTGTCTTTATTACTGCTTTTCAACATTTACCTCCCTTTGGAGTGGCTATTTGATGTAAATCAGGTTTCAAAGCCCACCTCAAGATTCTGCCATTTCCCTCTTAATTTAGTGGACGTAATGAATTGCAGCTTTGTTGTGCTCTTTGCGTTAGTGAGGACATCGCTGAAGCCCTTTTAAGCTCATCTCCAGTGATTCCCCTTTGATGCGTAAAGAGGTTTGTGCAAGTGTTGCTTCCTTGCCACGTTTACCTTTCCAGCTCAGGGAAGCCAACTGAATCACAGCTCTAAGCTCACGTGATAACATTTTACAAATCACACACAACACGAAGGCTTTTCCTGGAGTTGTACATGGCAATAACAAAACGTGGGATTCAGGAATGCATTTACCGAGGTGAACTTCACCTCTCGGTGCACATACTTTGTCACATTTACCCAGGGAGAGACACTTTTTCTCCATGGAGAGGCGAAGGACGAGCGATGCTATCAGAAAATATAAAGGAGATCCTTAGCATCGGCTTTTCAAGGCACGGAGAATACTGTGATTAAATGCTAGCCCAATCCTTTGTATAATATGTCCTATTGTAAATGCCATAATACATTTTATAGATTGCTCTCCTGCTGGAGGTTCTGTAAGTGCTTTGGAAATGAATGTCCAAAACCAGACAATGTCTGAAAAGTTGTAGATACGTAGGCTAGAATGTCATTTCTTCCAGGTGGCACCTTCTCCTTGTTCAGACCATTATCCAGACTGCCCAGGGCAGGTGTTGGAGACTTGTACTGCCTTGAAATAGCAAGGGAAATAGTCATCACACAGGCTGCAGTTAACTCGGACTTTGTGCAGGATACGGCTTACTGCTGCTTCTCTGTAGAGCTGCCACAGCATCTGTAACGCCTCGGGTTTTATTCCTGTTGGGGCTGTAGAAACCTGATGGGAAATCAGAGTAATTTAAGTTATCAGACTTACGTGGGCTAGGGATCGCTCTGCTCCGAGATGCTGCTGATATTTCAGTGGGAATAACTGAAGGGGAATTGCAGGGGGAACACTGGACCTGGATGAGAGCAGAGTCAAGCTTCAGATGACCAAAGGGTTTTGTAGACGTTGGCAGAATCTGCCCTTGCTGCTTCCTGGATATCTTGAGTTCCTCCAGCTCCTTGCTTTTCAAAGGGGCTTTTCTGTGTTTGAAGCTCTTAAAAATGTGCTGAACCTGACACTCCTGTGCAGCAGCAATTTGTTAGTGTTCATTTGTTTGCATTTTTCCCCACACAAGAATGTCTTCTTGCAGCTTTGCAATGAGAGATGGTTTTTTCCTCCCCCCTCCAATTGTCCAACAGAACTTCATTTGCAAATGAAACCATCATAATGTTTTGAAGGCCGGTTTATTTTACTGCTTACAACAAACTCTTTTAATCGCTCCTGTGAAGTATTTTGTCTTCTCTGTAGCCGAACATGAGCCAGCAGTGTGCCCAGGTGGCCAAGAAAGCCAACGGCCTCCTGGCTTGTGTCAGCACTAGTGTGGCCAGCAGGGACAGGGAGGTGACAGTCCCCTGTGCTCGGCACTGGGGAGGCCACACCTGGAGGGTTGTGTCCAGGTTTGGGCACCTCAATCCCAGAGAGATCTGGAGGGGCTGGAGAGAGGGCAGAGGAGGGCAACGAGGCTGGGGAAGGGCTGGAGAATCAATGCTGTGAGGAGCCAGGGAAGGAGCTGGGAGTGTTGAGGGTGAGGAGGAGGAGGCTGAGGGGAGCCCTCATCCCTCTCTGCAGCTCCTGACAGGACATTGCAGAGAGGCTGGGGCTGGGCTCTGCTCCCAGGGGATCAGGGACAGGACAAGAGGGAAGGCTGGAAACTGCCCCAGGGGAGGGTCAGGCTGGGCAGGAGGAGAAAATGTTTCCCAGCAAGAGTGGTGCGAGAGTGGAACAGGCTGCCCAGGGAGGGGGGAGTCCCCATCCCTGGGGGGGTTTCAGGGCTGTTGGGATGAGCTGTGGGGGATGTGGGGTAGGGGAGAACTTTGTAGAGTCGGGCTGAGGGTTGGACTCGATGATCCCGAGGGGCTTTTCCAACCTGAGTGATTCTGTGACTCTGTGATTTGTATGGTTGTTATATGTAATTTCATTGCTGTTCCTGATGCCTGCATGTTATAATTAAATCATTTCAGATTGTAGTTACAGTGTAAAACAGCTGCAACAAATTACAGTTGAAAACATATGCTGGAAATATGCAACTCCAATTAGCCACATATCTGGGATGCAGTGAGAGTGAAAGACCCAAGCAAACAGGAGGCCTCGAATAGGCTTCAGCTTTCCTGCCTCTGAACTCCTGCCTGGATGTAATCTCCCATCCTCATTAGCTGCACCATGAGGGAAACATTCTGATTCTCTGCATTGCACTTCAGAAAGCAGATCACAGAATCACAGAACCATACAACGTTTCTGTGGTTGGAAGGGACCTCAAGGATCATCTGTCCAACGTTTCTTGGCAAAATCACGGTCTAGACAAGATGGCCCAGCCCCCTGTGCAGCTGAATCTTAAGTGTCCAATGTTAGGGAATCCACCACTTCCCTGGGGAGATTATTCCAATGACTGATTGTAACCATTGTGAAAAATTTTCATCTTGTATCCAGTCAGAATCTCCCCAGGAATAACTTGTGCCCATTACTCCTCCTCTTTCCTACGCAAATCCGTGTAAGAAGGGAGTCTCCATCTTCTTTGTAGCCCCCCCTTAATCACTGGAACATGGTGATAAGGTCTCCCCTAAGTATTCTCTTCTCAAGGCTGAACAAACCCAGTTCTCTCAGTCTTTCCTCACATGGCAGCTTTCCCAGACCCTTGATCATCTTTGTGTGGCCCTTCTCTGGACCCTCTCCAGCCTCTCCATCTTTTTTGTGTGGCAGGAATCAAAACTGAACACAGTATTCCCCAGTATGGTCTGAAAGTGCTGAGTAGAGTGGGATAAGGACTTCTTTATCTCTGCTGGCGATGCCCTTGTTGATGCAACCCAGAACCCTGTTGGGGTTTTTTTGCCACTGCAGGACACTGTTCACTTACACTGAGCTTGTTGTCCCCCAGGGTTCCCAGGTCCCTTTCCACAGAGCTGTTCCCCAGCCAGGTAGATCCCAGCCTGTACTGCACTCCTGGATTATGTTTTCTCAGGTGCAAGACCTTGCACTTGTCCTTGTTGATCTTCATAAGGTTCTTGTTATCCCACTCTTCCAGGCTATCCAGGCCTTCCTGCAGGGTGACTCTCCCTTCCGAAGTGTCCACTGCCCCACTCAGTTTGGTATCATCAGCAAACGTCATCAGGGTGCGCTTGATCCCATCATCCAGATCATTTATGAAGCTATTCAATGGTGTTGGGCCCAATATGGATCCCTGGGGGACCCCACTTGTAAGAGGTTGCCAGTTTGAAAAGGAGCTATTTCCCACCGCTCTTTGGGTATGACCAGTCAGCCAGTTCCCCACCCACTGCACAGACCTCTTGTCTAGGCCATAACACATCAGGTTCTCTAGGAGGAGGCTGTGGGGAACTCTATCAGAAGCCTTGGGGAAATCCCGGTAGACAATATCTGCCATTCGCCCCTCGTCAACTTGAGCAGGTTACTTTGTCATAGAAGGTGAACAAGTTTGTCAAGCACGATTTGCCCTTGGTAAATCTGTGCTGGCTTTTCACAGTCACGTGCTTCATTTGACGTGTGGTAGCCCCTGGGAGGATTTGTTCCATAACTTTCCTAGGGACTGAAGTAAGACTGATAGGCCTGTCATTTCCTGGATCCTCCTTTAGGGCCTTCTTGTAGACGGGGGTGACATTAACCTTCTTCCAGTGTTCTGGGATGTCCCCTGATCTCCACACCTTCTCAAAATTTTGGGGAGTGGATTCACAACGACATCAGCCAGCTCTCTTAACACCAATGTCTATGGTCTTTTCAGTCTTGGCTGTTAACTCTTCCATCGCCCCATGCAGAAGGCACAGGTGGCTGTCATGGCAAGAGTACACCATGACACCTGGGTTGCCTTTTTCTTGAATGCCTGCATAGGGACAGTGGGCAGGGAAATGCTTTTTGGCTAATAACAATGGAAATAGTCATGCCTAGGTCTACAGGGTTGGGATGAGTCCAATACAGAGGTTTGATGCAGTGGCCAAGCGCTGGCCACATCATTCTGCCATGATTTTCCTTGGAATAACCTAATTGTAAGCCCTGACTTATTCCCTCTCTCCCTTCCTGACTTTGATAGGTAGAATGGAGTTGAAATTATGATTTTTATCTTCAAAAGTGGACAAGGTACTGGAAGAGGAGGGTTGACACAGCGCCGGCACTTCCAAGACACCACGAGGGGATGGCCACTTCCCTTCCGCCTGCCTCTTCTTAGCAAGGCACTCAGCTTGGGACCATGTGTTCTAAAAAGATCTCTACGTTTCAGGGCTGTGTGTTGAAAATGGGTCACCCAAAGCCCGCGGGGTGGTTTGCTGCTTTCTAAAGAGGACATAAAAAGGAGCTGCCTTCTGGCGCTATATAATACACTTGCTGTTCTTTAACACGCTTTACGATCATGGTTAATGACTCTGTGCCATCCAGTAACCCTCTCCACTGCACCCTGCAAAGGCACTGGGTGCTAATTTCCTCAAAATGAAGAGGAGATGCAGGGGAGATTGCAAATGGGCTCTCTGTCCCACCTGGATAAGGACTTGGGTCATTGAAAATAACTACTAGCATAATTGCATGCATTAGCATAGATTTTCAGATGTCACCATGCTTCTTAAGCAAAATTTCCTGCAAATTTCCATTGTTCTTATGAAATCCTAGCCACGTCTTGTTTAGCAAGACTATTAATAGGGAAATCCGACCAAAGTTAAGGTATTTATGTTTTATCCATCACGCCACTCTTGCATTTATTTGGCAACGTTTCTCTCCATGCTTCCATTAAAAACTGTTGTGCAAACCGAACAGTAAATTGCGTTGCTGTGTCTTTATAATGCATTAAGGTTTTTACTAATCTATTATGTGAAACCTTTCACGCTGGTGTAGCTGGATTTCCTCTGATGAAGTCTTTTGCGTCACTCCAGAAAGCGTGCTTTATCCAGAGAGAAAAAAAAAAAGCCATTTATTCCTTTCTGTGATCACCTGTTTACTTACAATAGGTAAAACAAAAGGCTAAATGCTTTCCCAGAAATCCTTTGTGCATTTTCTTAAATATACCTCTGTTAAATTGCCTATCAGAGATTTCTCCTGGTGTGAGCATGAGGATAAGCAAGCGTTAACATCCTGGTGTAGTGCAGCTGATGTTGGTCTTTCTTCCAATATATCGTGCTTTTGCAGGAAAGGTAGTGGATCCTGGCTTCAGATTTAGATTGTTTCTGAGAAAAGATTTGATTCTGCCGTAAGTTATTGAAGGTAATAACATTTTATTGCTCTGCTTAAGCAGCTCAAAATTTCTTACAGTGGCTTTGAAGGGAGGAAAAGCAAGGAGAAAAGGGTGTTAGGAAAGACGTGGGTGAGGGCTCGCCAGGTGGAAACCACGGGGAGGAGGAAGATGTGGGGTGTGTTAGACAAGGTGACATTGAGCTGCCAGGGTGGTACAGCTGTGAAAAAGGCAAATGAAATCTAGGAAACATTTTCATTGGGAAATTAATGAAGTATTAATGAGAAGACACTGGACGCATTTGAAACTTTCCCTGTGATAACTGTGACTGATTCTGATCATCCATCTTCAAAAAAAAGGTGCAGAGGAGAAGCTGTAAACAGGAGCAGAAAGCTCTTCTGCAGGAGCAGAGTGAAAAAGAGGTTGACTGGATCCTGTTACCAAAACGAAGACTGGCGTGGAGGGGATGGACCTGTGCAAGCTGCAGTTGCCAGCCAGAAACTGGATAGGGACACCCCTCCCTGCACCCAGGGACACCCCTCCCTGCACCCAGGGACACCCTTCCCTGCACCCAGGGACACCCTTCCCTGCACCCAGGGACACCCTTCCCTGCGCCCAGGGACACCCCTCCCTGCGCCCGGGGACACCCCTCCCTGCGCCCAGGTGGCCGTTACTCTGTGTAGTGCCCAGGAGGTGCAAATTGTTCCTCAGGGTTCAGGTTACATGTCACAATTTTTCAACAGGGTCAACAAAATCGAAATGAGGGTCCATCTGAACCTGTACCCAACCTAAACTCTTTTATTTTCAATATGATTCAGTAGGTATTTCTAATAACTGTTGTTATTTGTAATGATCTGAAGTTCTGCTTAGGCTTTTAAGCTCGAATGGATAGGATTGAGAAGGGGGGAAAGAAAACATCTTCCAAGGGTTATATTTCTATCAGATTGGATAGAGCTTGAATCTTGGTCTAATGTTAATGCTAAATAGCCTACTTCGACTTTCTAATATTACACCTGGTGGAGCTGAAAAAGGATAAAGGAGTTTTATCTTTTATTTCTGCTGCTGTTTTAGTTTAATTGGAGAAGTTTCCCTATAAAGCAGCATTGAATAAATAAGTGCACCTGCATTTATATTGACAAAACTATTTCTGTGATTGAGAAGAAGGTCTGCATACCATGTATAAAATCAAACCTTTCTCTTTTTTTTTATATCTCAATTCTTTAAGAGGTTTATTTGCAAGACTTATTTTCTTCCACCAGACCAAGTTTCTTTTACCTTTCTTTCATCAAAAACTCCCTGTCCCAGCTCACTCTTTTTTTTTTTTTTTTTTTTTTTTTTTTACATCACTATCAAATTCTGAGAACACTTTGGAAACGAAATGAGGATTAGAAAGGACAGTGGCTTAAGTATGTGGGTTATGAGATATCTGTATTCAGTGACTGGGTCTAGTTGTAAGGATGCAGGAATATGGCATGGAAAGGATGGTCTTGTTATGAGATGGCACTTTAGAGTTCTAGATTGGGGGGTTTGTTTATTTGTTTGTGGGTTTTTTTCTATTTTAAGTTTCTTTTACCAACTTTAATCCAGCAAAAGACATGGACCTGTTGGAGTAGGTCCAGAGGAGGCCACGGAGATGCTGGGGGGGCTGGAGCCCCCCTGTGAGGACAGGCTGGGAGAGTTGGGGGGTTCAGCTGGAGAAGAGAAGGCTCTGGGGAGACCTTAGAGCGGCCCCCCAGGGCTGAAAGGGGCTGCGGGAACGGGGGGAGGGACTCGTCATCAGGGGGAGGGATAGGATAAGGGGGAATGGGTTTAAACTGACAGAGGGGAGATTTAGATGGGATCTATGGCAGAAATTATTCCCTGTGAGGGGGGTGAGGCCCTGGCACAGGCTGCCCAGAGAAGCTGTGGCTGCCCCCTCCCTGGAAGGGTTCAAGGCCAGGCTGGATGGAACTTTGGGCAACCTGGGCTAGTGGAAGATGTCCCTGCACCTTGCAGGGGTTGGACTAGGTGACCTTTAAAGGTCCTTTTCCAATCCAAACGTTTCTATGGTTTCATGAAATACTACTGTTTCTCTTTTCCCCCTTTGTGTGAGCGTGGGCTTCTTCACACAGCAGGGAGCGCACTGGGAGTGTATCAGCTCGTATGCTTGTACCCTTGATAAGTGCAGGGCACCCAACCTCATTGCCATGGAGGAATAAGTTTCATAGCTCTAAATATTCATTGCCAGTGACCAAACAGTAATTGATCCTGTGAATTGATACCTCAAGTTGCCTCTCAGTAACATTCCTGGGTTTGAACGCCATAAGACCACATTCTTTAGGACCAATATTGTTTTGTGGTGATGAAGCATGGTAAGACCCAGCCTTATTGGGATTCTGTAGACATAACATGCAGCACAACTAAACCAGCAATTTCCAGAGTCTTTGGCTTTCAGATAAGTGTGTCTATCTCTGGCTTCAGTTCTCCGGTGTGTTGTAACTCAGCACGCTCATGTACAGTAGCCCTTAACGTCAGCAGCTCTTTACATTTCATTAAATTGCCTACAGATTCCCCGATTCTTTTAATCACAAAAGTGGATGCTGACACGATATGTGCGGCAATCGAAACATGAAAACCAAGTTAAAAAGTAAGTAGCAGCAGCTTTCTTGCTGCAGATGTCAATACCTTTGACGAGGAAGTGCTTGTGTTGTGACACATGGTAATAGAAAACATCCGATTGTGGTAAAACACCGGTAGCACCTTGAGAAAAACCTGGTGCCTGCGATACCAAGCGCTGCATTTCTAGGGTCCTTGTTCAATGAATTTTGTGCCAATAGGAAGCCTGATTTATTTTTTTTTTACTGTATTACCAAGAAAAAAAAAACAACAAACAAACAAACAAAACAAAAAAAAAACCAAACAAACACTAAATCAGTGCATTTCAAAGCCTCCAGGCACTACGGTAATACAAATAATAAATTAAGAAATAATAAAGTGTGGAATAGTGGCGTTCAGCTTTAGGCTGAGAACAGGATTGATAAGCAGAGAGTTTAACATTAAGAAAAAGAATCCTTTGGGGCTTCAGCCTTCGCAGATTGTAGTGTGTCAGGAAAGAAATTAGCATTTTTGTTGTTGTTGTTTACCTCAGAAATTTAGGAAGAGATAGAGAATGAACAAAAGATGCTCCAAGGAGCCCTTCTGGAAAAAGTCCAACCATTGCAAAGTTACACAGATGAATTGATTTAATTAGGCTGTATAATAACACTTCTGCTGCAGCTTTTGAAACAGACTCATAAAAGATATTAACTGATGCAGTCTGGGTATTGGATATTTGTTTCAAAGATGCCCATGACTCTTCCCTACTTCCTAGGTCATAAAGAGCTCTGCAAAACATATCGTTTCCTCATGTTATTCTTCCCCTCAACTTTCTGGTTTTTACTGATTAAAAATGTCTGTACTGTGGCTGGAAATACTTAAGGAGAGACAGAGGCAAAAATCCTCTTTCCTATAATACAGCTTGTAGAAGTTATTTAGGAGAAAATTACAGCCTTGTAGCTGTGTACCATGCAGTACAAATTGAGGATAAAACTGGTATGGAGAAAATGGGATTTTACTACCCAAGGATATTTCTCCTTTGTGGAGGAGCTGTGCCTGTGCTGATGGCCAATAGGTCCCTCCAAATATTAGTTTGGAGCAAAAAGCATCTTCCTTCAGATTCTTGGTGGCCTACTGGTGATGCTAAAGTCAGTGATGTTCATTCCACAGGAATGTTGTTTCAAAGTATGCTGATCAGTTTTGAACCATCATCTTGTTCTCTGCAACCGCGGTGGTGGTTATGGTGGAAGCGGAGAGTGGGCTGGGTAGTAGGGCGATTGTAGGCTCTTGCAAACCTTGGTGTAAAGGATACTGAGTCATTAACAAACCTGTTCTTGACTCCAGGGATTTGTGGATAGATCATCTAGAAAAATTAGAGGTAGGTTTTGAGAAAGATTCATTTATTTCTTGTGGAATAAACCACTTTCAGTGGATCGCGGTGGTCTGTCTTTGTGGAGGAACTGTCAAAGGATTTTGGGGTGGTTAGAGACACTATTCAGTAAAGCATTAATAGTACCTTGAGAAGAGGACCAGGTCAACCATGCTGTGTTGGAAGAAGGGTTGTAGAATTCTTTTTTATGCAAAATTTTCAGGCTTACTGGATTGTCAGAGGGAAAATGCTGGGAAAATCCAAGTCGCTCTGAGCATGGTACTATAGCCTTTGTATTTGCAGGCCTGAAAGTATCAGTGATTGAAGTACAGGACATGCCACTTCAACCTAAGGAAACACTTTTTTTTCATTGAGGGTGTCAAACATTGCAGCAGGATGCCCAGAGAAGTTGTGGAGTCTCCATCCTTGAAGATCTCCAAAACCCAACTGGACACAGTCTTGGGCAACCTGGATGATCCTCCAACCTCAAATCTTCACTAACTCTGTGTCTTGGTATCACTTTTCATTTTCCAGGCTGTCAGAACAAGATTAAAAGTCAGTGATGACAAGTTCAACTCTTGTATTTTGCTAATTTAGGGAAACGGGATTTCTCCTTCCTAATCCTGAAAAACCAGCACTGTTAAAAGTTTTCATGTACCTTCCTTCCAGGTCAGAAAATAGGCACGGTGGTGGAGCGATGCAGGGAATTCAGCAGACAGTAGAATCATTTCTGATGTGCTTTGGCTTCAGCGGGGCTGCGTAGAGCCTCGATTGCTGCTCTTGTGTACCCAGTCGTTCAAAATTGCTTTATAATCGCTGCGTAAAAACTTTGAAGTAGTAAAGACTACGTTGGCAAGACAGAGTACAATTACTTTGCTATGCATCTTGTTATGCTGGCATATTTGTTTAATTAAATTCCTTGCTAATTACAGCTGTATGTACTTGCGTTAATTATTATTTGCTTAACACAATCAACAGCGTAATTCTTTTCAGAAAAGCCGCGCACTTTCTAGTTAAATTAAATTACTGATTTTGTGTGCTTTCTGAAGGAATGGTTGCTCTATTTTTGTCAAATGATAGGTTGCATTCTTTAATGTGAATAAAATTCAATTTAGACTAAAACTTAACATAATATATTATATTTTTAATTGGTGATTAAACAAAGAAAGGAAAAACTGGTTTGATTTGTACCTCAGCGCCGAGATGTGTTTTTTTTTTTTTTTTCTTACTGGATTACAAAATTGGATGGGTCTGCTATTCATCACCCACCAAGACCTTTTTCCATCTGACAAAGAAAAAGTACATTTGTCTTCTTTGTCGTGAGGCTTTGGAAGGAAACTACTTTCTCATGCTAGAAAAATGTAACCCAGTGGAACTTCTGACCTTTTACCAAGCTCTTAATTACTTTTTAAAATGTAGAGGACTATAAACATATTATACAGCCAGGGACCTATTTATATTTTAATACTATGCCTATTAGCTCTAATTTTGATTTGTGAGTTTATATTTAGTCCCTAAGATTGAAAGGAAAATGATAGCATAAATATCTCTAATCATGTTCAATAAGGAAGCTAGTAACCAAGTATCTAATTGTTTCTGCGACTAGATGACTAGATGCTACACAACATGGGTAGAGTTTGTGTATGTACATACACCCACACCCATATGTATCGTCTCTCTATATATCTGGCAAATTTACTGCTCTATCTTTATAGCATTGGCTTGTGTAGGTTGTTTCTCGTTTGAGCAGTGAGCTGCTGATCAAGACTGCAAAAATGTGTTTAGTGTTGGAGGATCACTGAACCACAGTATATTAATGTATTTAAGTTGAGAACCTCAGGAAAGCAGTAAGAAAGAAGCAGCTCAATAGACTAATGTGGTAGGAGCAGATGGAAGAAATAATTCTTCTAAAGCAAAATATAAACATGGCCAGGATTATGTAGCAAGATAGAGAGGATTTGTTCTCATCCCAAGACGGGTTAGGAATGTTTCTTTGCATTTTTCAACACGAAATGTGCCACTGAATGAGAACTTTATCAGTGAAGGAGCAGAATATTAATGAGTGTGGTGAGCCTACAAAGCTCTTCGATGTCTTCGTAAGCACTGAAATGAAACTGGGCAGATAATACAAACACTCCTGAGGTCTTCCCGCAGCTTACACGGGAGCCGTATCTGTTCTTCTTCAATATTCACTAATTGTAGTTACTCAGTTTTAACCGTGCCACAAAATCAACAGAATTTTTTTTATTTTTTTTTTTAAGAAGCACGTGAAGAACTTGGCTGACTGTTGTCCATCCAATTGTAGCATTTTTAATCTTTCATTTGAATGCTGGCCTGTGACTGAGATACCTTGGGAATAGAGTAGTAAAACCAGTGAGAATTACAAAGTGTTTCTGTGCCATGTGCTTCAATGCTTTGCTGAACAGCGATACGTTTTTCCAAACTTTTTAAAGTGCATCTTTTCTGTTAATAATCACCATCGTTAACCTACTGGGAAATAAGCATTTTAAAAGAAATGAGTGATTTACTCCTCCATACAGAAAGAAGGGCACAAGTCCGCTGTTAGATAATGTAATTGAAAAGTCACAGGGAAGAAAAAAACCTATGGAAATTGAAGAATCACAGGAGTAAAAACAGAGAAGTGGAAGAATCAATAATAACATTAGTAAGAACTGTTGGAAATGCCTGTTAATGGCTCTGGGCATTGCTGTTTCGGGAATCATTTCCAAGCGTGAAGCAGTAGCATTGCCTTCCCACACAAGGAGCATCTCAGAGATGTGAACCTGGGTTCCCAAAACCAACCTCATTCATTGGAGGATTCTGCTCTACAGCAGTATGCTTTCTCACACAGGTTGTGTGAAAAACATCAGATCACCCCACTCAGTCTCTTTGCACTTCTGTTGTCCACCTGGAAAAGGGGCTGAGAATATTTCCCTATTTCAGCATGAAGGAAAAGTTAAACAAAGATGAGAGGCTTCTTTAGTGGAGACTTGCTGATGTTACCTTCACAAGGTGGTGACTGTAAATACGTCCCAGAGCAGGTAGTAACCAGGTCAAAACTTCTCACAGCCGTCGCAGTGTGTACACCCAATGACTGAATTGCTAAAACAGACACCCCACCTACCCTTGGCACTTCACAAAGCTCTCAGAAGGGTTAAAATTTCCTTCCTTTTCCAAGTCAGGATAAAAATCACATCTACTAGTGGCACTACACGTGAGTAAAATTGGGGTGAAGATCCAGATTTTATAGTTTCAAGTCTTCCTTCCGTTGAAGTCCCTTGCAAAACCCCAGTTGGCTTTGGCGTTTGGGTGGAGTTTTTGGTTTGCACTGAGGGGACTTCAGCTCCGATTGCAAAGGAGTGGAGGTGGTTTAGACTCAGAGATTTTTGCTAATTTGGTAACAGCGGACAAGACAGTGAATAAAGTTAAATATATGGGGGAAACTAAATAACTATATGAGTCAAAGTGAAATATATGAGTGAGGCAACACAAGTCAGGCTTTGCGAAATGGAAGCACAGAGATATATTTCCTTTCAGAGAACAGAAACTAAAAAGACAGATAAAACCCCATATTGTCTGCTAGCTTCCGGAAATTAAAAAATCCCAAGGAGACTGTGAATTCTTTACCTGTCTTGGCACTAAACCTCCTGGTTATACTTTCAAAGCCTAAAACCTTCTTCCAGGAATAGCATTTTTTTAAATGTCTTTTTATATTTCATGGTTTGTACAAATACTGCTTTCCTTCCTTTTGTTGACATGGCATAAACAAGGAGTTTATCGTGGAAAGAACCCGGCTTTTAGGTTGAATGAAGACTTTATAAAACGAAGACTTTATAAAATGCGCATAAAATGAAGGTTTTATGCACGCTACCTTATGTAAAGCACCTCTAGCATGTTCATTTGTCGTGTTCTTGGCCCTATTTTACATATAGACCTCTAAATTAATATCTTGCCTACCAGTCTATGCATCAATGAGATACTTAAACCCAGGTTGCTGATATCTTGGGTTGGTCCCATAACTACGAGACCATCCGTTCTGTGGGATTTTCAGCAAGCTGAAGGAAATGAAGGTACATTGAAATCACAGCTTGGGAAGCTGTAGAATATCTCTCTGGGCTTCTGCCTTGAGAACAGGGACTTTGCAAGGCTCTTTTGCAAGGCCAGATGCAAAAGGATAGTGTCTGTCGTAATACAGTTTGGAACGAGCGCTAAACTTGAGAGATTGCTGGTAAGTTGGATCTAAAAAATCAGGCTCTTCAGTATCAACCCTTGGGGCACTATAGCTGCTTTTTATATCGAGCTTTAACTATAGCAAGGTACTATATTTACAAACACCAAACAGAGATGTGGGGCAAAGGAACTTCATGCTTTAATGATTAATGTACTCTCTGATATCCCCTGAGTTGGTGTTTTTCATAGATTGGCTCTTCCTTTCTGCCTGGAGGCTGTGTCTGAATTTCATTCCCTTTCTGAAATAAGGCTGCAAACACCTGAAACGAGCTGCTCTGCTAAGGCACATGACACCATCCTGTGGATTGGGGAAAGCATTGAACATTTCTGTAAAGAAATCACGTTTGGATAGATTCCGTGCATTTCCATAAGGGACAAGCTCAATTTTTCCTCAAGGGAAAAGGCACGATGATAAAATAACTAGTTTGTTGGGTTCGTTATCCCATTTTGTCCCAGGTAATGCACGTTATAGCCACTTAAGCAGAGTTGGAGAAAACCTACTTATTTGAGGCAGCGATCACATAGACCCTTTAGATTATAAGACTTTAATACTAGGAGCTATTTTCTGCAGGCTTTTTGTTGGATTATTATAACGTCCTCTAATAACACTGTTCTTGTTGGTCAATTTTTACCTCTGAGAAAGAAGGCTAAATTGAGAAGTATTCATGAATTGTGGGGTTTGGAGCGTCTCATTCCAAAACTGGACTGTCTTCACAGTGAAGGTCATTTTCTAGACTTTTAGGTGGTGTTACTGGGAATAATTAACTCTTCGTTTTCTTCTGGTGGTTGTAATGTGGCTGGAAAAGGAAGGTCTAGACTCTACAGCCTTCAGGGAAAATGAGTGGTTTCTCCAAAAAATTAAGTGGATGGAGGACAATTTCAGAATATGTAATTTGTCTGGGATTCTGGGAGTAGTAGCCCATGCACTCCAGAAATGCCTGTGTTTCACCAAGCGGGTTGTGCTGTTAACTCTAAGGTGGACTCCAACATCAAAATATACTTCCCAGTTGAATCAAGAAATGTCAATTATCAATAGGTTTATCCAAAAAAAACCCCAAAACCTTGCAATTTAAACTTGGCTGCTCTTAAAACGTGAGGTTTCCTTAGGTCACGTACTCCAGTGTTATATCAGTAGGGCCATTGTGTTCTTGGCATTTTCTCCAAAATTGGGTGGGGGTAGCAGGTTGATCTCCTGTCAATCCACAATGAACTGGTTGTATCAAGTAGTGCTGAAGGAGGATTGAAGTCTCCTTAGCTGGCCTGTGTCCCTTTGCTTTTACCCCACTAAATTCATGCCTGCCCCCACGCTGACAGTTGTCTTACGTTGGGTGACTTTGTGTAGCAAAAGGATAGATGTTACCAGGAGTTTAATAAAGAGGTTTGCATCCAGCTCCTCCCCCGTGCTCCCCATGAACGTAATGCTTGCAGAAGCAGAGATGGATTAATGCATGCTTGTTCTAATTAAAAAAAGAGAACTAGGGTCTGACTGTGCAGTGCGCTACAGAAGAAATAAGCTCCACAAGTAATTCTCGTGGTTGTTTAGATATAATTGTTTCATTAGTCATCTAATAGTTCTGCAGACAGCTTCCACTTTCATGTCATATTTGTGTTCTGATCCTTCTCTTTAAGGCTAACGACAGTAAGGAGCAAGAAAAGAAACAGTTTTAATCCATCGCTTATTCCAAACACTGAGTACCAAAGGGGAAGGAGAGTTTAGGAATGGGGGGGTAGGGAATGTTTAATAAGACAACAAAATTCATTCACCAGCTTGTTTCAAGGGGATTTTTAATATTCTGGAGCTAAATTAGACAGCGGATCCAGCACAGGCCCCAGGCTTTGACATGTGTTTTATAATGACAGTTAATTAGATGCTGTCTGCAGCAATCATAGGCTGTCATTCCTAATACATGTCTAGTAACATGAAGGACAGAAGAACTCCCTCCCCCCTCCTTGCCCTAATTGAAATTGGTTGCTAGAACCAACTATGAATATATGAGATGGTAGTTTGACAGTTAACGTAGCCTTTCCCCTCATGCCATGAAGCAGGACTCTGACTCCTCCTGTGCTCTACATGTTGTGTGTGTGGGTACTGCAGCAAAGCGAAGGGGATATGGTGTCCTGGTAGCAACGAGGAGCATTTCCCAATTCCTCCCATCCCCAAACTTTCACAAAGAGTATTTGTCAGGGAGCCTTGAACATTCAAGAGATGTCTAGTGCTGCAGGTCTCCCCCAGTGGTACCCCTCTCCTCCTCCACCACTGAGCAGTCGTTATCTCAGAAGATGTGGGTCAAGCTCTCAGAAGGAGGTAGTTTCTATTGTCACTCACAAGCTTTTGTGTCATTCAGAAAAATCCTGATTCCCAGCAATTTCTGGTGCTCACTGTGATGCTTCAGGAAAATTTGGCTTCGGAGTAGCTGCGACATAGAACCAGGTTATCTTCTCACCTCTTTCTCTCTCCCTGTGATCCTCTTTCCACTCTTCCTGCTCATGCACGTGGCCTTCGATTCTTGGTATGTAATGTGAAGGTGATAGTTTCTGTAGATCACAGGGTGATATGAGGATAAATATCATGCTATTTAGATGCTGTTAATTTACACTTGTAAAGAACAGAAACCAACTAACTGCCCCTGGAAGTGTTCATGCTGGTAGCTAAGTGTTGTTTCTTACTGATGGAGAGGCGGCTGCAGATCAGCTGGGTTACAGCAACACTGAAAGTGTTTGCATCTGAGCTCTAGGTTGCTGGGATTGTACATGGACAGTTGGACCACATTATCGTCTCAAAGCTGATATTCCCATGTAGCATGACGTTTCGGTCAATTTTTTTTCTGGCCAGAGTGCAAAGACAGTAGATATCAATGATCAGAAGCTATGAGCCAAACATGCCGGCATTCAGGAGCTTACAAAGCATCTCAGTAAAACATCGAGTGCCCCTCCTCTTTGTCACAGAATCCCAGCACCATCCGGGTTGGAAAAGCCCTTGCAGCCCCTCCAGCCCCACCATGACCCTCCCCCTGACCGTTCCCAACTCCCCCAGATCCCTCAGCGCTGGCTCAGCCCGACTCTTCAACCCCTCCAGGGATCCCGGGGACTCCCCCCTGCCCTGGGCAGCCCATTCCAACGCCCAACAGCCCCTTCTGCACAGAAATCCTTCCTCAGAGCCAGCCTGACCCTGCCCTGGGCAGCTTGAGGCCATTCCCTCGGGGCCTGGCGCTGGGGCCTTGGCTCCAGAGACTCATCCCCCCTCTCTGCCCCCTCCTGGCAGGGAGTTGCCGAGGGCCAGGAGGTCTCCCCTCAGCCTCCTCTGCTCCAGACTGAACCCCCCCAGTTCCCTCAAGCTGCTCCATGTGAACACGAGCAGCACCAATGACCTGGTTCTGTTCCCCTCCTCTGCCTGACCAGGATGGAAGCCTGACAGTGGCATAAATATAACAGATGTGCCCCTATGGATCCTCCAGCCGTTGGCGTTAAGTGCCCATCCAGTTAGTAGCTGGTCCTTGGAGCCCCTCGGATCCTCTGGTCTCTGCAGTACCCGTCACAGACTTAGGACCTCTCTGCTACCTTGCTCTCAGAGTCTAACCACTAAATTTTCCTCCAAAAGCATCTTCACAGCCTTGCAGGTGTCCAGGCAGTGTTGTTAGGCCTCCTCAGCGTCTGACCTTCTCCAGGCTGAACGGCTCTTCCTCAGCCTGTCCTCACAGGATACGTGCTCCAGCGTGCTGCCCGTCCTTGTAGCCCTCTGCAGAGCTCCCTTCAGTTTGTTGTTCGTATTCTGTGTCTTTGATATCTGTGATTCTCCACAATTCTCTCATTCTGGGCAGTCCCAAAGCTGGGCACGGTACCTGGCAGAGGTCTAACAAGTGCTGAGCGGAGGAGGATAATCACTCCCCCCTGTAGCTGAGCCACTGGCTCGCGTTCCCCCTGTGACCTCAAAACCCACAAGGACCTTCCCAGCAGAGCCGCAGCCCCCAGCCTGGATTGCTGCTGGAGTCTCGTCCTTCCCACCAGCAGGATTT